>NW_025197795.1:0-5292 GCF_004010195.1 Chiloscyllium plagiosum
GTTCTCTGTCTGTGCTATGATGCCTAGACTGATTCTAATCTAAAATGTGAGACAACAGAGTTTTACATGGATTCATGCAGTTTTTGAGCAAAGTACAATGTAACTCTGCATGTACAAATTCACCCCACAAACGTATATGTATAAGTGTGCATGTTGGACTTTGTGTGTGTGTGTGTGTCTCTCTCTCTCTCTCTGGGTTGGGGAGTTGTGAGTGTGAGAGAGTGTATATGTGTGTGTGTATGTGAGTATAGAGTGTCTTAAGTCTATGAGGGGGTGCATGTGAGAGTGTGGGAGTGTGAGTCTGTGTATATGTGTGTCCGTATGTGTATAGGAATGCCTGTGTGTATAGTGCAATGGTGGTCACCTGTAGTGTGACATGAACCCAAGGTCCCGGTTGAGGCCCTCCCTATGGGTATGGAACTTAGCTATCAGCCTCTGCTTGGCCACTTTTCACTGCTGCCTGTCCCAAAGTCCGCCTTGGAGGGTGATCACCTGAAGGTCCGAGGTCGAATGTCCTGGACCGCTGAAGTGCTCCCCAACTGGGAGGGAACACTCCTGTCTGTTGATTGTTGTGCGGTGCCCATTCATCTGTTGCCATAGCCTTTACTCGGTTTCCCCAATGTACCATGCCTCAGGGCATCCTTTCCTGCAACGTATAAGATAGACAACGTTGGCTGAGTCACATGAGTCGCCTGAGGCGGGAATTGAACCCGAGTCTCTGGTGCTGTGAGGCAGCAGTGCTAACCACTGTGCCACTGTGCCGCCCCACATGTAATGGTGGTATCCATGTCCACACTCTGACACACTCTTATAAATAGGGACAAGATTAGAGTGGTGCTGGAAAAGCACAGCAGGTCAGGCAGCATCCGAGGAGCAGGAAAATCGACGTTTCGGGCAAAAGTCCTTCATCAGGAATTTTCCTGCTCGATTTTCCTGCTTCTCGGATGCTGCCTGACCTGCTGTGCTTTTCCAGCACCACTCTAATCTTGACTCTAACCTCCAGCATCTGCAGTACCCACTTCTTCCTAGTAAGTAGGGACACCATTGCCACCATCAGTGCTTCCTTCATATTGTGTTTAACATGAAGCTGATTCATCAGCTGAAGTGGACCAGCAGGTAGTAAGCAGTAGGAGGATTCCTGCCCATGTATGACTTAATGCTATAAATGTTTTGGAATCCAGTGCAAATGTTGAGAACACCTAGGGAAACTCCCTGCTGACTGTATGCCACTATGCCTTCATCTCCACTGGATCTGTTTTGCCGGTGGAATAGGATAATCCAGGAATGGTGATAATTTTTCCTAGACCATTATGTGTGAAGTATTCTGTTGCCTTACTCGTCTGTGTGACAATATTTGACACTACCTCCGAGTTGTAAGTTTGGAGGACATTGTAGGGTCAACAGGACTGAGTTTGCTGTGGTCATTTCTGGGTAGATGCCAGGTTAAATTCCTTTGTTGAGACTTCATTTGAAGTGATTTTCTCAAATTTCTGAGGAAGGGACACCTGACCGATAATGTTAACTCTGATTTCTCTCCACAGATGCTGTCAGATCTGCTGAGCTTTTCCATCAAATTTTAATTTTGTGTATATATAGACTAGTCCAGTTTAGTTTCTGAGCAATGTTAATCCACAGGATATTGAATGTGGGGAATTTAGTACTGATAGTATTGAATGTCAAATGGAAATGTTTAGACTCTCAATTGTTGGAGATATTCATTGCACAAATGTTACTTGTCATATGTCAGTCTGAACTTGGAAATTGTCTAGGTCTTGCTGTTTTTGGACATGAATAGTTTCAGTATCTGAGGAGTCTGAAATCATGCTGAACTTGGTGTAATCATCAACCATTATCCCCATTTCTAACCTTATGATGGATGAAAAATCATCGATAAAGCTGCGCAAGATGGTTCGACCTCAGACTCTACCCTTAGGAATACCTGCAGATGTTATCTAGAGCTGAGATGAGTGACCTCCAAAAACTGCACCCATCTCCCTTTTATAATAACATGAATCCAATTAGTAGGGAGTTTCCCTCAATACCTATTAACTATGGTTTTTCTCCTGCTCCTTCATGCTACCCTTAGTCAAGTGCAGTCTTGATGGCAAGAGCAGCCTCACCTCGCCTTACATCAGCCATGCAATTCTGCTCTTTTATCCACGTTTGAATAAAAGTTATAATGAGTTCAGGAGCTGAGTGATCCTGATGGGACCCAAACTCAGTGTCAGGGGTAGATTATTGCTAAGCAAGTGCTAATTGATAGCATTATTGATGCCACCTTCCACCAATTTACTGATGATTGAGAGTAGACTAATGGAAGGGTACTTGTCCAGGTTGGAATTTTTCTGTTTGTTCTTGTGTGCAGGACATACATAAGCAATTTTCCATGCTGTTGGTTAGATTCCAGTGTTTTACTGTACTGGATTACCTTGAATAGGGGTCTGGCAAGTTCTAGAGCACATATCCTCAATATTATTACAATAATTATTATCACCCTACACCCCATCTTTATCATATATACTAACCTTTTCCTAGCTGCAATCAGTTCTGAAGAAGGATCACTGGATCTGTTAACTCTGTTTTCTCTGCACAATTGCTGACAGACCTGCTGAGTTTTTCCAGCAACTTCTGTTTTTGTTTCTGATTTCTAGCGTTCACAGTTCCATGTCTTTTTTGTTTAGTTATTACCAGAATACTGTCGGGGCCTAACACTTTGCAGTACCCAGTACCTCCAGCAGTTTCTTGATATCACATTAAGTGAGTTGAATTGGCTGCAGCCTGGCATCTTTATTGTTGTGGATCAGTGGTGCTGGAAGAGCACAGCAGTTCAGGCAGCATCCAAGGAGCTTCGAAATTGACGTTTCGGGCAAAAGCCCTTCATCAGGAATAAAGGCAGTGAGCCTGAAGCGTGGAGAGATAAGCTAGAGGAGGGTGGGGGTGGGGAGAAAGTAGCATAGAGTACAATGGGTGAGTGGGGGAGGGGATGAAGGTGATAGGTCAGGGAGGAGAGGGTGGCGGTTTGGCCCGAAACGTTGATTTCGAAGCTCCTTGGATGCTGCCTGAACTGCTGTGCTCTTCCAGCACCACTAATCCAGAATCTGGTTTCCAGCATCTGCAGTCATTGTTTTTACCATCTTTATTGTTGTGGCTGAGCTGGACCACTCATTCTGCAATTCTGGCTGAAGATTGTTGCAAGTGTTTTAGCCTTAACTTTTGAATTGTTGTACTAAGCTCTCCATCAATGAGCTTGGGCATATATGTACCTCCTGATGTACTTGTACCATATGACCTGCCATTAAATCATGTAGGACAACACTTTTCACTGTACTTTGGTACATGTGACAGTAGTAAATCAAATCAACAAGTAATGTTGTAGCATCACCAGTTTGACACCTTGTATTTAGGTAAACCTCATGCTGTTCCTGGCATGCCCTGCTGCACTTTTCATTTAACTTTGTTGTTCCCTGAGCTTGATGATAATAGTTTAGGGGATATGCTGGGCCATAAAGTCACAGATTGTGTTTTGATACAATTCTGCTGTTGATAGCCCACAGTACCTTTAATATATACAATATCTGTTTGAAATCTACACAGTGATAATGCACAGTGATAATGCCAGATAACATGATAGAGGTTATTCTCAATCGAAATTGGGATCTTTGTCTCCACTAGGACTAAGTGATGGTCACTCCTACTGATACCATCATTGACAGATGCATCTGCGGCAGGATGAGATAGATATGCTTTCTTCTCGTTGGTTCCTTCAGGGTCTGCTGCAGACCTAGTCCAGCAGCAGTGCCCTTTAGGACATGACCAGCTCAGTCAGAAATGGCACTCCAGGGCCATTCTTGTTGGTGGACATTGAAATGACTCACTGGTACATAATGCACTCTTGCATTTTGTGCTTCCCCCAAATTGTGTTTAATGTGAAGGAGTACTGATTCATTAGCTGAGGTGGACCAGCAGGTAGTGAGCAGCAGGAGGATTCCTGTCCATGTATGACTTGATGCTATGAGATATCTTGGAATTCAGCGTCAATGTTGAGGATACCCAGGGAAATTCCTTCCTGACTGTATCCAAGGAAGATGATAATTGTTTCTGGGGCATTGTGTGTAAGGCATTCTGTTGTCTGACTAGTCTGTGACAATTTTAAAACACTATCTCCAGATGTAGGTTAGGAGGACATTGTAGGATCAACAGGACTGAGTTTATCTAAGTGGCTATTTAAATATGTCCCAAATTTTCATTTCTAAAAGCTTCCCCATCATTTGACTGGCAGATGGTTTTTATTTCTCTTATTTGCTTTGTCAGTTCCCCTCTGAAGGTTCTGTGGTTCTCAGTTGTATCACTCACCTGACATCTGGCATAAATATACTTTATCATCTTCACTTTAAACGCTATCTCTTTTCTTGTCCAGGGAACTCTAGATTTGTTTGCCATCTTTTTCCATTATGGAAATACACTTTTATTGTACTTGAACAATCATTACCTTAAAAGCAGTCCATTGATCAGTTACAGTTTTACTTGCTAATCTTTGATTTCAATTCATGTGGTAAATGATGATGATGACAGGAACAGACTTTAGGAGGACATTGAAACCCTGAAGAAATCAGCAAGCAGGTGGCAGATTAATGAAGCGAATGCAAGGCAATAGATTTTATGATGAAGAATGAGGAGAGACAATATAAACGAAGTGGTACAATTTTAAGCAATATAGAAAAAAATCATTTGACTTGGATTGTTGCTCTTACAGCAGAGTAGGTTGAATAGAGATTAGGAGCAGATGTTGATATAATGATTATATCACTGGACTTGTAATCCACAGGCGAGACTAATACTCTGGGGAAATTGTTTCAAATTCTGCTATGGCAGCTGGTGGAATTTAAATTTATTTAATGAAATCTGGAATTAAAGGTTAGTGACAGTGATGGTGACCATGAGGCTATCCTTGACTGTTGCAATAACCCATCTGGTTCATTAATGTCTTTGTAAAGGAATGCATATCTTTGATCCTTAGCTGGTGTGCATTCGTGTGATATCTGGGTTCACAGTAAAGTGGTTCATTCTGTACTGCTCTCTAGTTTGGCCTAGCCAGTAATACTTACATCCCATGAAAGACTATTAAAAGCAATTGATAGAGTTATTCAAAATCGTGAATGATTTTGATAAATTAAAATATAATTGATTCCAATGACAGAGGGACAGTATTTAAGGAGCATAGGTTTAAAGTAATTGGCAAAAGGAATCAAAGGCAATATGGGGGAAATTTCCTACATCGTGAATCCCAGCGAT
>NW_025197796.1:0-5292 GCF_004010195.1 Chiloscyllium plagiosum
CAGTGTAGGGGAGAGATTGTGCCCAGTGTGGGGACAGAATGTGCCCAGTGTAGGGGAGAGATTGTACCCAATGTATGGGAGAGATTGTGCCCTTGTGGGGGAGAGATGGTGTCCAGTGTGGGGAAGAGATTGTGCCCAGTGTAGGGGAATGATTGTGCCCAGTGTAGGGGAGATATTGTACCCAGTGTAGGGGAGAGATTGTGCCCAGTGTAGGGGAGAGATTTTATCCAGTGTAGGGGAGAGATTGTGCCCAGTGTGGGGGAGATATGGTGTCCAGTGTGGGGAAGAGATTGTGCCCAGTGTAGGGGAGAGATTGTATCCAGAGTAGGGGAGAGATTGTGCCCTTGTGGGGGAGAGATGGTGTCCAGTGTGGGGAAGAGATTGTGCCCAGTGTAAGGGAGAGATTGTGCCCAGTGTGGGGGAGAGATTGTGCCCAGTATGGGGGAGAGATTGTACCCAGTGTAGGGGAGAGATTGTATCCAGTGTAGGGGAGAGATTGTGCCCAGTGTGGGGGAGATATGTTATCCAGTGTGGGGAAGAGATTGTGCCCAGTGTGGGGGACAGATTTTGCCCAGTGTGGGGAGGGAATGAACATTTGTCTGTGGGGGGAGAGATTGTACCCAGTTTGGGGGACAGTTTATGCCCAGTGTAGAGGAGAGATTGTGCCCAGAGTAGAGGAGAGATTCTGCCCAGTGTAGGGGAGAGATTGTATCGTGTGTAGGGGAGAGATTGTGCCCAGTGTAATGGGAGAGACTGTGCCCAGTGTGGGGAATAGATTGTGCCCAGTGTACGGGAGAGATTGTACACAGTATAGGGGAGAGATTGTGCCCAGTGTGGGGAGAGATTGTACCCAGTATAGGGGAGAGATTGTGCCCAGTGTAGGGGAGAGATTGTACCCAGTGTGGGAGAGAGATTGTGCCCAGTGTGGGGGAGAGATTGTACCCAGTATAGGGGAGAGATTGTGCCCAGTGTAGGGGAGAGATTGTATCCAGTGTAGGGGAGAGATTGTGCCCTTTTTGGGGGAGAGATTGTGCCCAGTGTAGGGGAGAGATTGTACCTAGAGTAGGGGAGAGATTGTGCCCAGTGTAGGGGAGAGGTTGTGCCCAGTGTCGAGGAGAGATTGTGTCCAGTGTAGGGAATGAGATTGTCTCCAGTGTGGGGGAGAGATTGCGCCCAGTGTGGGGGAGAGATTGTGTCCAGTGTAGGGGAGAGATTGTGCCCAGTGTAGGGGAGAGAATGAGCACTTGTGGGGGGGAGAGATTGTACCCAGTGTGGGGGACAGATTGTGTCCAGTGTAGGGGAAACATTGTACCCAATGTAGGGGAGAGATTGTGCCCAGTGTAGAGGAGAGATTGTGCCCAGTGTAGGGGAGAGATTGTGCCCAGTGTAGAGGAGAGATTGTGCCCAGTGTAGGGGAGAGATTGTGCCCTTGTGGGGGAGAGATGGTGTCCAGTGTGGGGAAGAGATTTTGCCCAGTGTAGGGCAGAGATTGTGCCCAGTGTAGGGGAGAGATTGTGCCCTTGTGGGGGAGAGATTGTGCCCAGTGTAATGGGAGAGATTGTGCCTAGTGTGGGGAATAGATTGTGCCCAGTGTTGGGGAGAGATTGTGCCCAGTGTAGGAGAGAGATTGTATCCAGTCTCGGGGAGAGATTGTGCCCTTTTGGAGGAGAGATGGTGTCCAGTGTGGGAAAGAGATTGTGCCCAGTGTGGGGGAGAGATTGTACCCAGTGTGGGGAGATTTGCACCCAATGTAGGGGAGAGATGACACCCAGTGTGGGGGTGAGATTGTGCACAGTTGAGAGAGAGATTGTACACAATGTAGGGGAGAGATTGTACCCAGTGTACGGGAGAGATTGTGCCCAGAGTAGGGGAGAGGTTATGCACCGCGTGGGGGAGAGATTGTACCCAGTGTAGGGGACAGATTGTGCCCTGATGTGGGAGAGATTGTGCCCAGTGTGGGGGAGAGATTGTGCCCAGTGTGGGGAGAGAATGTGCATTTGTCGGGGGGAGAGATTGTACCCAGTTTGGGGGACAGTTTGTGCCCAGTGTAGAGGAGAGATTGTGCCCAGTGTATAGGAGAGATTGTGCCCAGTGTAAAGGAGAGATTGTATCCAGTGTGGGGGAGAGATTGTGCCCAGTTTGTGGAGAGATTGTACCCAATGTAGGGGAGAGATTGTACCCAGTGTACTGGAGCGATTGTGCCTAGAGTAGAGGAGAGGTTATGCACCGTGTGGGGGAGAGATTGTACCCAGTTTGGGGAGAGATTGTGCCGTGTGGGGGAGAGATTGTGCCCTTTTTGGGGGAGAGATTGTGCCCAGTGTACGGGGGAGATTGTACCCAGTGTGTGGGAGAGATTGTGCCCAATGTACAGGAGAGAATGTGCCCAATGTAGAGGAGAGATTGTGCCCTCATGTGGGAGAGCTTGTGCACAGTGTGGGGGACAGTTTGTGCCCAGTGTAGAGGAGAGATTGTGCCCAGAGTAGAGGAGAGATTGTGTCCAGTGTAGGGGAGAGATTGTATCGTGTGTAGGGGAGAGATTGTGCCCAGTATAAAGGGAGAGATTGTGCCCAGTGTGAGGAATAGATTGTGCCCAGTGTACGGGAGAGATTGTACCCAGTATGGGGGAGAGATTGTGCCCAGTGTAGGGGAGAGATTGTACCCAGTATGGGGGAGAGATTGTGCCCAGTGTAGGGGAGAGATTGTATCCAGTGTAGGGGAGAGATTGTGCCCTTGTGGGGGAGAGATGGTGTCCAGTGTGGGAAAGAGATTGTGTCCAGTGCAGGGGAGAGATTGTACCCAGTGTAGGGGAGAGATTGTACCCAGTGTGGGGGAGAGATTGTAACCAGTATAGGGGAGAGATTGTGCCCAGTGTAGGGGAGAGATTGTATCCAGTGTAGGGGAGAGATTGTGCCCTCGTGGAGGAGAGATGGTGTCCAGTGTGGGAAAGAGATTGTGCCCAGTGTAGGGGAGAGATTGTACCCAGTGTAGGGGAGAGATTGTGCCCAGTGTAGGGGAGAGATTGTGCCCAGTGTAGAGGAGAGATTGTGCCCAGTGTAGAGGAGAGATTGTGTCCAGTGTAGGGAATGTGATTGTACCCAGTGTAGGGGAGAGATTGTGCCCAGTGTGGGGGAGAGATTGTACCCAGTGTGGGGTGATTTGCAAACAATGTAGGGGAGATATTACACCCAGTGTGGGGGAGAGATTGTGCCCAGTTTGGGGAGAGATTGTACCCAATGTAGGGGAGAGATTGTACACAGTGTACGGGAGAGATTGTGTCTAGAGTAGGGGAGAGGATATGCACTGTGTGGGGGAGAGATTGTATCCAGTTTGGGGAGAGATTGTGCCCAATGTACAGGAGAGAATGTGCCCAGTGTAAGGAGAGATTGTACACAGTGTAGGGGACAGATTGTGTCCCAGTGTGGTGGAGAGATTGTGGCCAATGTAGAGGAGAGATTGTGCCCTCATGTGGGAGAGATTGTGCCCAGTGTGGGGGAGAGATTTTGCCCAGTGTGGGGGACAGTTTGTGCCCAGTATAGAGGAGAGATTGTGCCAAGAGTAGAGGTGAGATTGTGCCCAGTATAGGGGAGAGATTGTATCGTGTGTAGGGGAGAGATTGTGCCCAGTGTACTGGGAGAGATTGTGCCCAGTGTGGGGAATAGATTGTGCCCAGTGTCGGTAAGAGATTGTACCCAGTTTGGTAGACAGTTTGTGCCCAGTGTAGAGGAGAGATTGTATCGTGTGTAGGGGAGAGATTGTGCCCAGTGTAATGGGAGAAATTGTGCCCAGTGTGGGGAATAGATTGTGCCCAGTGTAGGAGAGAGATTGTACCCAGTATAAGGGAGAGATTGTGCCCAGTGTAGGGGAGAGATTGTACCCAGTGTGGGGGACAGAATGTGCCCAGTGTAGGGGAGAGATTGTACCCAGTATAGGGGAGAGATTGTGCCCAGTGTAGGGGAGAGATTGTATCCAGTGTGGGGGACAGAATGTGCCCAGTGTAGGGGAGAGATTGTACCCAATGTATGGGAGAGATTGTGCCCTTGTGGGGGAGAGATGGTGTCCAGTGTGGGGAAGAGATTGTGCCCAGTGTAGGGGAAAGATTGTGCCCAGTGTAGGGGAGATATTGTACCCAGTGTAGGGGAGAGATTGTGCCCAGTGTGGGGGAGAGATTGTACCCAGTATAGGGGAGAGATTGTGCCCAGTGTAGGGGAGAGATTGTGCCCAGTGTAGAGGAGAGATGGTGTCCAGTGTAGGGAATGAGATTGTATCCAGTGTAGGGGAGAGATTGTGCCCAGTGTAGGGGAGAGATTGTACCCAGTGTAGGGGAGAGATTGTGCCCAGTGTAGGGAAGAGATTGTGCCCAGTGTAGGGGAGAGATTGTATCCAGTGTAGGGGAGAGATTGTGCCCAGTGTGGGGGAGATATGGTGTCCAGTGTGGGGAAGAAATTGTGCCCAGTGTCGGGGAGAGATTGTACCCTGAGTAGGGGAGAGATTGTGCCCAGTGTAGGGGAGAGATTGTGCCCAGTGTAGAGGAGAGATGGTGTCCAGTGTAGGGAATGAGATTGTATCCAGTGTAGGGGAGAGATTGTGCCCAGTGTGGGGGAGAGATTGTACCCAGTGTGGGGAGATTTGAAAACAATGTAGGGGAGATATTACACCCAGTGTGGGGGAGAGATTGTGCCCAGTTTGGAGAGAGATTGTACCCAATGTTGGGGAGATATTGTACCCAGTGTGTGGGAGAGATTGTGCCCAATGTACAGGAGAAGATGTGCCCAGTGTAAGGAGAGATTGTACACAGTGTAGGGGACAGATTGTGTCCCAGTGTGGCGGAGAGATTGTGGCCAATGTAGAGGAGAGATTGTGCCCTCATGTGGGAGAGATTGTGCCCAGTGTGGGGGAGAGATTTTGCCCAGTATGGGGGACAGTTTGTGCCCAGTGTAGAGGAGAGATTGTGCCCAGAGTAGAGGAGAGATTGTGCCCAGTGTAGGGGAGAGATTGTATCGTGTGTAGGGGAGAGATTGTGCCCAGTGTACTGGGAGAGATTGTGCCCAGTGTGGGGAATAGATTGTGCCCAGTGAAGGAGAGAGATTGTACCCAGTATAAGGGAGAGATTGTGCCCAGTGTAGGGGAGAGATTGTATCCAGTGTAAGGGAGAGATTGTGCCCTTCTGGGGGAGAGATGGTGTCCATTGTGGGAAAGAGATTGTGCCCAGTGTAGGGGAGAGATTGTACCCAGTGTGGGGGAGAGATTGTGCCCAGTGTGGGGGAGAGATTGTGCCCAGTGTGGGGGAGAGAT
>NW_025197797.1:0-5292 GCF_004010195.1 Chiloscyllium plagiosum
GTACGTGTGTGTGTGCATCTGTATGAGAAAGAGCATGTGTACAAGAGTGGGTCCATGTGAGTGTGTTTGTGTGTGAGAGTGCATGTGTATGTGTACTTGTGTGTGAGAAAGTTTGGTGTGGTGGGGTCACCTGTAGTGTGACATGAACCCAAGATCCTCGTTGAAGCCATTGCTGAGAAAACAGCTGATTGTTGAAGGGGTTTGATGAGTATTTATGATCTTTAAAGTAAAAGTAAAGATCTCTAGTCATTTTCTCTCTTTTCCTTAAAAATTGCATGTGAAACATAAGATTGATACTGGTGTGAAAAGAGATTAATAACAATAAAACGCAAAGCACAAGAAGATTAGAGTAATAAACTTATAATTGCTCCTGGAACTAGTCTCCCTCTCAGATTAGGTCATTCAAATTAGCTCTGTGGTCAGGGACAATGGAGTGTGATTGCACATGGAGCAGATACGGACACCCTGCAGGGGTTTTGGTGGGTGGGGGTTTGGGGAATGTCGAGGGAAGGGGGCATAACATTTGTAGTACTAAGGATAATCTCCAAGAATCCTTAGATTTTGTAAAAGTGAGTGCTACATTACACTAAGCCACAATTTTTGTTTCCAGGTGGGTGCACGGAAGCAGGAGAATGGCTTGCCACTGTGAACTCGATCTTTGAAACTGGTTAACTCAGCTTAGCATTTCGATGTGAAAGGGTTTGTAGGCTGGTCTGAAAACCCAGGACGGTGATGCGAGAAGACCTGAAGAAGAAGCCTAGTGTGGCACATATTATAACTGGCCTGGGGTTTCTGGCACTCTGTTCAAATTTGAAATATAAGTATTAAATCATAAAACATCCCTTTTGCAATCACACAATAGGTGCCATTTATGCCAAATCATCTACTGACTTCTCTCAGGTCTCCATACCTTCCCAGTCCAAGTAGCCATCTCTTGGCTCTTTGTAGCCTTTATGTCAACTCATGCTAACCCATACACTCACCAACCTTCCTTTCCTCTTTCATCTACCATACTAATTAAGCAAGTATCCACCAAGGGCAATACACTGATGAGAAAAAAATGATGTAAGTGTACTTGCACTCCTTTGAAAAGTAGCACTCTCAGTCATAAAGGTACCTTACCATTTGGCAAACCCCAACTTCTAATTCAGCAACCTCCACATTGAAAACTGGAAAGATAGGCAGCTATCTTCAAAGCTGAGGGTGTGGAGCTGGCAATTCTCCCATCTCTGTGCACCGGATCCAAGAACAAAATATCGTGGCCTCAAAGTCTCCTGGAGTAACCTTCTACCAAAGCAATTTATCAGAGCTTTGTCCCTTAATCTTTGAAACAAATGTGTATCTTGTGAACTGAAATGCAGGCTTTCCATCAACAGGAAGCTAATGGTTGCTCAGTGGTTAGCACTGCTGCCTCGCAGTGCCAGGGACCCCGATTCGATTCCAGCCTCTGGAAACTGATTGTGTGGAGTTTGCACCTTCTCCCCGTGTCTGTGTAGGTTTCCTCCAGGTGTTCCGGTTTCCTCCCACAGTCCAAAGATGTGCAGGTCAGGTTAATTGGCCATGCTAAATTGCCCATAGAGTTAGGTGCTTTAGTCAGAGGGAAATGGGTCTGGGTGGGTTTCTCTTCAGAGGAACGATGTGGCCTAGTTGGGCTGAAATGCCTGTTTCCACACTGTAGGGAATCTAATCTAATAGAATCTAAATATTTCAGTACAATACTAGAGGAAAGGCAAACTTCCCTATTTCATTGACTTTTTGCAGTTAAAGGACAAAGTTGCATTTTTGTAAAATTTGATTGTGATCTTTGTTTTTCTGAGAAACGCTTTCAATGTTAATGAGAACATATACAAATTTAAACAGATCCATTCCACGCCTCACAGCATCGTTTGTGGTTTTTGTTGAAATGCAGGGAAATCTGATGCATAATTTGTGCACTGCAGGTTCCATAAATAAGAGGAATGGTCAGATATTATTTTAATGTTGTTGATTCGGGGATAACTATTAGCTCGGACATCAGAGGAATTCCTTGCAATTCTTCAAATAGGACAATGAGATCTTCTCTATACAAGTGAGGCCACAATTTAGCATCTTAATTGAAAGATAGCATCGCTAATGTGCAGCAAAAATGCATTGAAATGCAACTTAAATTATGCATGGTCAAGACTTTGGAGTATCACTTGAACTTAAATACTTTCTGACTAAAGGAAGAGACAACTATTAAGCATTTGGAGAATCACAGAATCCCTACAATATAGAAAGAGGCCATTTGGCCCATCAAGTCTGTACTGATCCTCCATAGAGCATACCACCCAGACTCAGTCCCCCTACCCAATACATATAACCTGGCATTTACCATGGTTAATCTACCTAGTCTGCACGTCTCTGAACTCAACGGGCAGATTTACCATGACCAGTCCACCCAACCTGTACATCTTTGGACTGTAGGAGGAGACTGGAGCACCTGGAGGAAACCCACGCAGACACGGGGAGAATGTGCAAACTCAACACAGACAGCCGCCCGAGGCTGGAGGTGAGCCTGGCTGCCCACTAATCACTGTGGCTAATCACTGAGCCACCATGCCTTCCAAAAAAAAGCTTATTGCTGTCACCAAGTCAACAGCATTAACACAACAAACAAAGATAGCTGAATCACAGAGACGCCCACTTAACAGCCTCATGCCAACACAGCTGGTATGAACCCAAGACAAATAGAGGAATTGTTACACAGAAAACTCGCAAAGCAAACCCATTTCAGCTGAGTCCCTGGTTCAGGGCCCTGGCATCAGGAAGTGGGGAAGCCGCAGAAAGTTACCACATCCCTCCACCCTTGCAACTGAATCACGTCTTCCTCTCCTCTGTACAATTTATATCCTGCCCTCATTTCGCTGACGCCAGGTTTTCTCGATGGTCCTGGGCCTCTCCCCAGTTGCATTGCTGGCAGCTGCCATTACTACCTCTGACCCAACCTGCAAGTTGCCAGCCTCTGATTACCTGGCAGCTCCCCCGTGGGTGGAATTTTCTCAGGAAGGCTTACCTCTGGCCTTTTTCAATTTCAATACATTTGAATACATAAAGGAGGCTCCCACCAGCTCTCTGGCCCCTCGTCACCTCAATTAAATACCACCCAAGATGTTTTTGACAGTGCTCATATCCTGCATTTCATCTTTTGTAATGCCTATGTTTATGCATTGAAGTCTCATGAAGTAAATCCATCCTCCTAGCCATTAACTGTTGTTGCCATCAGTTCCTTGAAATCTGGTTTCCTGGGCTGCAGGATCTGAGCCATAAGTATACATCTCTCCTTCAAGAGCAGACAGTGCACAATGCCAAGGAACACCAGGCTACATCTGGTATTTGACACCCCATGAAGAAGAATTAATGGCTCTAATTGACTTCTACTCTAGCCTGGCAGTTGAAGATGGAAGTGAGGATATTTGTACCCTGAGTAAGCAATTTTTTTTCATGTTACAACGCACTATTCACTGCCTAGCACCTTGCTTATATCTACAAAGGAGTCAATTATGACAGAGGTCTGCTCAAGCGTGCCACAGTTAACTACACTGCTAAATCACTGCAGCTGTTACAGGCTAGACTACAGCAGAGAAAGATGTTGAAGACCAAGATTAGCAGTTCCGAGGGGATACAGAAAGCATAGATAAGCACCCAGAAACCTAAGGAAAACTGTAGAAATATTTGGTGCCAGTGGAGAGGCTAATGAGTGCACCTCATACTCAGTGTTACCTGGCACTCCTCCAGAAAAACACTCCGTTAATGGTCTGTTTTGGCACCTGTGTGCCCAAGAGCTCATGTCAAAGGTTTGACACGTGTCATGTTGATCACAGAACTCCCTCAATGAAGTACTGTTTCTATTACGCTAAGCTTTTGCAGTAGCCGAGGACTTCATCTGTTGCAAAGGATATGTCGGTGTCCCTAAGTGCTGATGTTATAATTCACGGTATGAGGTGAAGGCTTTGAGGAGTATTGGTTTCATATTGATCAATGAGACTTGGTGAGATACAACCATTGTTTAATGGCCTGAAATTTTCAAATAGCAATATTGTGAATGTGATGAGAGGAATGCACTGATAATCGAGCCCACTATCCTGCAATCTTACCCTAATTTGGGTGAGAATATAGGGGGCATGGTTAACACGTTTGCCAATGATACCAAAATTGGTGGTATAGTGGACAGAGAAGAAGGTTATCTAAGAATATAACAGGATCTTTATCAGTGGGGCCAGTAGGTCAAGGAGTGGCAGATAAAGTTTAATTTAGATAAATGTGAGATTAGATAAGATCACTTACAGTGTGGAAACAGGCCCTTTGGCCCAACAAGTCCACACTGACCCACCGAAGAGCAACCCACCCAGACCCATTCCCCTACCCTTATATTTACATCTTCACCTAACACTACGAGCAATTTAGCATGGCCAATTCACCTAACCTGCACATTATTGGACTGTGGGAGGAAACCGGAGCACCCGGAGGAAACCCACACAGGCACGTGGAGAATGTGCTAACTCCACGCAGACGTTGCCTGAGGCGGGAATTGAACCCAGGTCTCTAGCGCTGTGAGGCAGCAGTGCTAACCACTGAGCCACCGTGCCACCCATGATGTTGCATTTTGGTAAGACAAATCAGGGCAGTACTTATACAGTTAATGGGGAGTCTTGTCAAATATAGAGCCCAAGGGATATAGGTGCATAGTTCTTTGAAAGTAACATCACGGGTAGACAGGGGGTGGTGAAAAAGGTTTACAGCATGCTTGCTTTCATCCATCAGATTATTGAGTACAGAAGTTGGGATGCCTTGTTACAGCTGTACAAGACATCAGTAAGGCCACATTAGGCATTCTCTGTACAATTCTGGGTGCCCTGCTGTAGGAAGGATGTTGTTAAACTGAAAAGGGTGCAAAAAGGATTTCCAGGGATGATACCGAGACAGGAAGGCTTGAGTTGTAAGGAGAGGCTGGACAGACTAGGACATTTTTTCCCTGAAGCATAGGAAACTGAAGGGTGACCTTTGAGAGGTTTATAAAATCAAAAAGAGCATAGATAAGGTGAATAGCCAAGATCTTTTTTCCTGTGTTGGGAAGTCCAAAACTACAGGGCGTAGGTTTACAGTGAGAGGGGAAAGATTTAAATGGACCTGAGGGGCAGCTCTTTGACACAGAGGGTTGTGCATGCATGAAATGAGCTGCCAGAGGAAGTGGTAGAGGGAGAAGTCCAAAACTACAGGGCGTAGGTTTACAGTGAGAGAGGAAAGATTTAAATGGACCTGAGGGGCAGCTCT
>NW_025197798.1:0-269 GCF_004010195.1 Chiloscyllium plagiosum
AAAGTCAAAACAACAGCAGGTTATAAGGGAGAACAGCAGACAAAGTAAGCACATGGTGAGGACAGTGCAGGAGAGAGAGAGACGAGAGTACCGCCTTTGCTCTTTGAATTCATTTATCGCTGAACATCGGAGTGCATTTGGGAAAATTAACAAACAGTGAAATTCACAACTAATCTTGGAGGAACTGTTGGGTGAAGTTCACAGCACAGGATCAGATAAGTTAATTGTTGTTTCAAGTCTGTCCAAGAGAAAGGCTGCAGTAGTGAGTA
>NW_025197798.1:3690-5293 GCF_004010195.1 Chiloscyllium plagiosum
AGTGAAGAAGGCGTTTGGTATGCTTTCCTTTATTGGTCAGATTATTGAATACAGGAGTTGGGAGGTCATTTTGCGGCTGTACAGGACATTGGTTAGGCCACTGTTGGAATATTGTGTGCAATTTTGGTCTCCTTCCTATCGGAAATATGTTGTGAATCTTGAAAGGGTTCAGAAAAGATTTATAAGCAAGTTGCCAGGGTTGGGGGATCTGAGCTACAGGGAGAGGCTGAACAGGCTGGGGCTGTTTTCCCTGGACCGTCAGAGGCCGAGGTGTGACCTTATAGAGGTTTACAAAATTATGAGGGGCATGGATAAGATAAATCGGCAAAGTCTTTTCCCTGGGGTTGGGGAGTCCAGAACCAGAGGGCATAGATTTTGGGTAAGAGGGTCAAGATATAAAAGAGACCTAAGGGGCAACGTTTTCAGGTAAAGGGTGGTACGTGTATGGAATGAGCTGCCAGAGGTTGTGGTGGAGGATGGTACAATTGCAACATTTGAGAGTCATTTGGATGGGTATATGAATAGGAAGGGTTTGGAGGGATAAGGGCCGGGTGATAGCAGGTGAGACTAGATTGGGTTGGGATATCTGGTCAGCATGGATGGGTTGGAGTCAAGGGTCTGTTTCCATATGGTACATCTCTTTGATTCTATGACTCTATTAAAGCGGCTGCTGACCAGATAGAACTTTCCATAGGAGCCGAATTTAAGGGCATATGGAAACTGCAAAATGATGTGATAGGTAGGAAACTAAATGATAAGTAAATGCCAGCGACACTGTTTAATATCATAGTCGTGACCATGACCAGGAGACCTGTCACTGCCATGGAGAACAGTTAACACGTGAAACACTCTGGCAGACCGCATTTTCATCTGAACAGGATCACTGTCACTACCAGACTCATGAAATAAAGGGTGGCAGAAAGAGGATGAGACATGTGGCAAAACAGAAAATACAACAGAAGCCCCAAAAAATACAATTGGGAAGTGTGAAATACACAAGACAAATTGCACAGGAAATAATTATACCAAATATAGACGTGGGTAATTAGTAGAATAACCAAGCCTGGAATTCAGAAATAACACCTCCACGCATGAAATCAGAGAATGCATCTCGAGAACACTCGCTGTCAGTTTCCATCGCTGTTGCTTTCTTCCATATCCTGGAACACCATCCCTGACAGCACTGGGGGTGTCAGAACACCTTCTACTTAGCCGATTGGAATGCCATCCAAATGTTGGTCTCGTCAATGATAGGTTCATTCTGTGAATAAACAATGGAACAGATTCAGTACAGTTCAATGTTGCGGACTTGTTCCTTTTCCAGTCGGCCAATAGTCTGAGTGCTGAAAATGAAATTCACTGGCATTGCAGAGGAAGTGTTTGGGAGTATTCAATGATAAACCTGAGCACTACCTTTGAAAATTACAATCACGCTGGGATAGAGATCCGAAAATGTCGATTTGGCAGATGATAAACTCAGATTGAGAAGAGCAGGCTGCTGTAATAGATCTGTTTTGATACACTCCTCCCAATACTTGGCGCATTCCCCATCCATCCAAACCAAATACCTAGCACTTTCAGGTGGTCAGTCTTGCCGGTGAAG
>NW_025197799.1:0-936 GCF_004010195.1 Chiloscyllium plagiosum
CAGCATGTCGAGCTGTGTACACCACCCCAGTGCATTGATCTGTTAACCAGGAGCAGTTACCCTCCCAGCATGTCGAGCTGCATGTACCATCCCAGTGCAGTGTTCAGTTACACTGTGTTAGATCACTGCCCAGTGTGGGGAAACTTGCAGCCCATGCTGGAAGTGACAAGATGTACAGCTCCCATCCATTTACAGCTCCATATCTCCATTGTGCCCTGACAAGGGGGTGCTGTGCGTGTGAACATCACTGTCAGAGAGAGATAGCGGGGTAATCAGTTTAAATATCACCACATGGGAGGGGTTTGGGAAATAGAGAGAGAAGGGGAGACTGACAGACAGTGTCATGGAAGGATGTGTTCCCAGGTTTCAGAATGCTGAAATGTCGGCACTTCGATTGCATCCTGTAACATGAGCCAACCTTCCCGGGAAAGTTGGGAAAAAGGGATATTGGTGTGAGGTCAGATGAGCATTTGTTCTGCATCTTTGTAACTGGAATCGGTGACAGCAGAATCTATGACTCATTGGGCAGATTCTAACAATAATTTATCTTTCTTTGATTTTCCTTGAGTGTGACAGCGTGATCCTCCGCACGAGGCTGAGCGAGTTTCCTGGTGCTATTGTATCGGACTCACCTCATTAACTACCCAGCCCACCCCATGATGTCTCTCTCCCATTCAATATCAGCCCGATTCTCCCACCCATCATGGCGGGTGTTACTCAGCATCGTCCAGATGCCCATGGATATTCCGTGATTCCTGGCACTGGTGCCACCTTTAAACGGCCAATGGGCACACGGTTGAGCTTTCTCAGTTCGGAGCTGCCCTGCACAGCTCACCTCGAGCATGGCAGATCATGGGCAATTATACTGCGGTTTGTCGACAGGGGCACGGAGGTGTTGGTGGATGAGCTAGTACAGAATGAGACCATTCTCTTTCC
>NW_025197799.1:1461-5294 GCF_004010195.1 Chiloscyllium plagiosum
GTTTCCCCCCGGCACAACTTAGAAGCCGTGGCCCTGATGCCATCTCCCTTTTGTGTCGAGCTGGTACAAATGGAATCCCCACGGTCTCGGTGGGCAGGAGGGTGGGCTCACAACACATCGTCACCATCACCTCCCAGGAAGGGAGCACGGAGACTCCTTCCTACACCTCCTCCTGTAAACAGCTCAGATACTGAAACTAATTTGTGACAGTTACTGCTCTCCCCACTTGTCCTGACATCTTCAACAATCTATGCTCATATACACCCAGCGCTCTCTGCTCCTGCAGCCCCTATTTAACGGTACGGCCTGTTTTATATTGTCTTTCATTGTCTTTCCTACCAAAGTGCATCACCTCACACTGCTCTGCATTGATCACCAGCTGCCATACACCTGAACACTACACCAACGTGTGATTGTACTGTTAGAGTTCCACACTGTCCTCCATAGACTTCACAATTCTTCTAGGTTTGGTGCCATCTACAAACATTGAGATTGTTATAGCGTCACAGTTCCCATGCAATAACTGAAATTCTGCGACTCTCACGAGTGTGAGCAAGTGAAATCCCGCTATATTCCAAACGGACAGAGTCGAATAATGACATGCTGTCAATGGAGCAACAAAAATCCGGATGCACACCAGACGGAGTGAACGAAATATTGACAAACCATAGAGAAGAGAATTCCAGATTGGCTCCAAGTTTCTGTATTTTTATCAGGGTATTAATGTCATGAAGTCGAAAGTGTGTATGTACCTTTAAGAGAGAGGGAAAGCTGTTCTGAACTGAGAGCTTCCAAGCACCTGTGATATGAGAGGATGGCAGAGCCAGAGTGTGAAGGACAACTAAAATATGTCACATTTGGCTGTGGAATAGATCCCTGAGATGGTTGCTCCTTGGACAACAATTCGAATGTTACCAATCAGTTTAAATTATGCCACAGGATACTAAAACCAAATCAAGTTTGAAAGTACTGGATTTCGGAAGTTGAACCAATGAGATGATCCAACGTTGTGCATATTAAAAATGCAGGCATTTAGAAAATTGCAGACAGAGTAAATGCCATCAACACAGATCCAAGAGATTAGGAAACACTCTCTACCAAAGGTAGTTTTCATATGGAACATATTCGCAGTAAAAAGAAAGAAGATGACCCAGGGAGATCTATGGCCACAAGAAGACACATAAACAACAGCTGCTGTGTGATTTTGAAATTAAATGAGTGCAATTTTAATAAGTGTCTTATTGGAACAGTATATCATGATAGAGTTGGAGTGGGGTAATAAGCAGTTAAGAGAAAGGGGGTCTCAGAATTCAATATCCTGTACAATCTCAACATAACGTCCCAATTCCGAGACTCAAAGGTCTGACCAATGAAGACAAGTGTGTTGAACACCTCCTTAACCATACTATCTATCTGAGATGCAAATTTTAAAGAATTATACCTGACGGCCTAGGTCTCTGTTCTCCAACATTGCCAAAGGCCCTGTTTTTAATTGTATCGGTCCTGCTCTTGTTTGATTTACCAATCCAATACCTCGCATTAATCCAAACTAAACTCCATCTGCCACCCCTCAGCGCAGTGAGTGATATTACCACCTCCTCACTCTCCCCCTTTAAAATATCCTCCCCGTATCCAGGATGCCTGCACACACCGGCCTTGAGTTTCACAAAGACCCTGAGCTTGTGTTGCCTTGTGTTGTTTGGGGGAGGAGGGAGAGATTGCTGACACTGTCAATGGGGAGGAGAGGCTGGACAGTAATCAGCGGCCTAGTGTCATTTCATTGTTTTAGGAAGAGGGCTGTTGCACGTTAGAGGTGGGTAATAGTGACCTGTGTTTTGGGACCACAAATTATACTTTTTCGTTTTCTGTGGTGTTCAGTGATAAAAAAAATCTCTTCGGGACCCTTCATTGGGCAGACTGTGACTGTAGGATTTCTTTCCTTAGTGTTGTAGATTACAGATAATAGCGATTGAAGACGTTCATAGTTAATTTTGATAGCACAGCACGTGCACTCAATATCCTACAGTTGAGACAAATATCTTGCATTTGTTTAACAATACAAAGTGTTTTGTGTAATTCAGTAATGGTAACCTGATTATAATAAATGCACACTGAGCTGAAAGCTGGCACTTAAAATATGACCCAAATCTGGGTATGGTAATGTAGTCGGTAGCGTCCCTGGCTCTGAACCAGAACTCTGGATTTGATTTTAATTCCTGAACTTGTGTGGTAGTGTTCCTAACTCTGGACTAGTAGGACTGGATTCAAGTCCTGCCTGTTGCAGAGGAATGTCACAGCATGTCAGAACAGGCTGATGAACAAACACACAGGAGAATAATGTTACAGCTTTATGGGTATTGCCCAGTGATGCTAGTGTCCCTACCTCCGAGCACAAAGGTTTCGGTGTAAATCCCACAGAAGTGTCTCATGATACATCTGAACAAACTGATTAAACTGGTTGTAGAAATGTGTCCTGATGGAGAAATTTGTCAGAATTGAATTTCAGAATTTAGGCCCGGAATGACTGAAAGCACAGCTATTCGCGTTGATTGGAGTCACATCTTGCAGCAGTAGAGGTTTATAAAATCAGAATGGTCATGGATAGGGTGAGTAGTTAGGGTTTTTCCCCTGTTAGGGGCGTTCAAAACTAGAGGGCATTAGGTGAAAGTGAGAGGGGAAAGGTTTTGAAGAGGCCTAAGAGGAACCTTTTCACGCGGAGGGTGGTGTGTGTATGTGATGAGCTGCCAGTGGAAGTGGTGGACCCTGGTACAACTGCAGCATTTACAAGGCATCTGGGTATAGTTAGGGTTTTTCCCCCGGTTAGGGGCGTTCAAAACTAGAGGGCATTAGGTGAAAGTGAGAGGGGAAAGTTTTTGAAGAGGCCTAAGAGAAACCTTTTCACGCAGAGGGTGTTGTGCGTATGGAATGAGCTGCCAGAGGAAGTGGTGGAGGCTGGTACAACTGCAGCATGTAAAAGGCATCTGGGTACTGACAGGCCTGCCGAGCTTTACCAGCAATTTCTGTATTTCTTTTAAAAATGCATTCATTTTACAGAGGTATTCTAAATACATTAAATATTTTTATTTTTTAATGACGCAGGGGCACATAAACATATTTTCAAATTGACCAAGACCATTTTCTGCTGAGGTATGGCTCTGTGCGAGATGGCAACAATGATGCATCGACATGGAACAGGGAATGTGATGGAGACATAGATTGGACATTATTCAAGGAGACCCCACATGATCCAGTTTGAGAGAGGATGACATTATTGTTTGATTCAACTCAGAGAGGGAGACAATGTAATCTTCCTGAGAAGAATGGCCTATTACACTCTCTCCCTCATTATTCCTCTTCACAGCAATGTGTGTGAGCTAAAAAAAAACACCTATACGGTCATCATTACCATTCTCATTTTTAAAGAATTCATGTCGTGTGGGAACAGGCCCTTCGGCCCAACTAGTCCATACCAAATTTCCATCAGTAACCTTGCCAGGCCCGTTCCCTGAGATTTACTTCTGACTAATGCACCTAACCTAGAAATCCCTGAATATGACAGACAACTTAGCATGACCAATCCACCTAATGTACACAGTTTGAGCTGTGGGAGGGAACTGGTGCACCTATTAGAAGCTCACGCAGTCAAAGGGAGAATGTACAAACCCGACGCAGATAGTCGCCCGAGGCTGGAATAGAACCCCTGTTCCTCGTGCTGTGAGGTAGCAGTGCTAACCAATGAGCCACTGTGCTACCCTTTGGGTGATTAATGGCCAGAATTCATTGGGATCTTCTTATTGCGTAATGCAAAGGGAATTCAGCCAAATTCAACTGTC
>NW_025197800.1:0-5294 GCF_004010195.1 Chiloscyllium plagiosum
AGGTATGCCTGATGTTAATGTCAGTGAGATACGCCTGATATTATTGTCAGTGAGATATGCCTGATGTTATTGTTAGTGAGATATGCATTATCTTATTGTCACTGAGATATGGCTGATCTCATTGTCAGTGAGTTATGCCTGATGTCATTGTCAGTGAGATATGGTTGACGTTATTGACAGTGACATACGTCTGTTGTTATTTTCAGTGAGAGTTGCCTGACGTCATTGTGAGTGGGTTATGCCTTACGTTATGGTCAGTGAGATATGCCTGATCTTATCGTCAGGGAGATACACCTGATGTTACTGTCAGTGAGATATGCCCGATGTTATTGTCAGTGAGATATGTCTGATGTTATTGTCAGTGAGTTATGCCTGATGTTATTGTCAGTGAGATATGTCCGATGTTATTGACAGTGAGATATGCCTGATGTTATTGTCAGGGAGATACCACTGATGTTACTGTCAGTGAGATATGCCTGATGTTATTGTCAGTGAGGTATGCCTGGTGTTAATGTCAGTGAGATACAGCTGATATTATTGTCAGTGAGATATGCCTAATGTTATTGTTTGTGAGATATGCCTGATCTTATTGTCAGTGAGATATGCCTGATGTATTTTCAGTGAGATATGCCTGATGGTATTGTCAGTGAGATATGCCTGATGTTATTGTTAGTGAGATATGCCTGATGGTATTGTCAGTGAGATATGCCTGATGTTATTGTCAGTGAGTTACAACTGATATTATTTTCAGTGAGATATGCCTGATGTTATTGTCAGTGAGATATGCCTGATGTTATTGTCAGTGAGGTATGCCTGATGTCATTGTCAGTGAGATATGGTTGACGTTATTGACAGTGACGTACGTCTGATGTTATTTTCAGTGAGACTTGCCTGACGTCATTGTGAATGTGTTATGCCTGACGTTATGGTCAGTGAGATATGCCTGATGTTATTGTCAGGGAGATACACCTGATGTTACTGTCAGTGAGATGCGCCTGATGTTATTGTCAATGAGATATGTCTGATGTTATTTTCAGTGAGATATGCCTGATGTTATTTTCAGTGATGTATGTCTGATGTTATTGTCAGTGAGATTGACCTGATGTTATTGTAAGTGAGAAATGCCTGATCTTATTGTCAGCGAGTTATGTCTGATGTTATTGTCAGTGAGGTATGCCGAATATTATTGTCAGTGAGATACACCTGATCTCATGGTCAGTGATATATGCCTCATGTTATTGTCAGTGAGGTATGCCTGATGTTATTGTCAGGGTATATGCCTGATGCTATTCTTAGTGAGATACACCTGATGTTATTGTCAGTGAGATACACCTGATCTCATGGTAAGTGAGATATGCCTAATATTATTTTTAGTGAGATATGCCTTATCTTATTGTCACTGAGATATGGCTGATCTCATTGTCAGTGAGGTATACCTGATGTTATTGTCAGTGAGATATGGTTGACGTTATTGACAGTGACATACGTCTGATGTTATTTTCAGTGAGATTTGCTTGACGTCATTGTGAATGAGTTATGCCTGACGTTATGGTCAGTGAGATATGCCTGATGTTATTGTCAGTGAGGTATGCCTGGTGTTAATTTCAGTGAGATACACATTTTTTTTAGATTAGATTACAATACATTACAGTGTGGAAACAGGCCCTTCGGCCCAACAAGTCCACACCGACCCGCCGAAGCGTAACCCACCCATACCCCTACATTTACCCCTTACCTAACACTACGGGCAATTTAGCATGGCCAATTCACCTGACCTGCACATCTTTGTGACTGTGGGAGGAAACCGGAGCACCCGGAGGAAACCCACGCAGACACGGGGAGAACGTGCAAACTTCACACAGTCAGTCACCTGAGGCGGGAATTGAACCCGGGTCTCTGGCGCTGTGAGGCAGCAGTGCTAACCACTGTGCCACCGTGCCACACCTGATGTTATTGTCAGTGAGATACAGCTGATATTATTGTCAGTGAGATATGCCTAATGATATTGTTTGTGAGATGAGCCTGATCTTATTTCAGTGAGATATGTCTGATGTATTTTCAGTGAGATCTGCCTGACATCATTGTGAGTGAGGTATGCCTGATGGTATTGTCAGTGAGATATGCCTGATGATATTGTCAGTGAGTAATGTCTGATGGTATTGTCAGTGAGTTATGTCTAATGTTATTGTCAGTGAGATATGCCTGATCTCATTGTCTGCGAGATATGCCTGATGTTATTACCAGTGAGATATGACTGATGTTCTTGTCAGTGAGATACACCTGATGTTATTGTCAGTGAGTTACGGCTGATATTATTGTCATTGAGATATGCCTAATGTTATTGTTAGCGAGATATGCCTGATCTTATTGTCACTGAGATATGGCTGATTTCATTGTCAGTGAGATATGCCTGATGTTATTTTCAGTGATGTATGTCTGATGTTATTGTCAGTGATATTGGCCTGATGTTATTGTAAGTGAGAAATGCCTGATCTTATTGTCAGTGAGATATGCCTGAGGTTATTGTCAGTGAGATATGCCTCATTATTATCAGTGAGATATGACTGATGTTAATGTCAATGAGATATGCCTGATGTTATTGTCAGTGAGATATGCCTGATCTCATTGTCTGCGAGATATACCTGATGTTCTTGTCAGTGAGATACACCTGATGTTATTGTCAGTGAGATACACCTGATGTTATTGTCAGTGAGATACACCTGATGTTATTGTCAGTGAGATACACCTGATGTTATTGTCAGTGAGATACTGAACAGCATCTCAACCAGACCTAGCCCCCTTCTCTATCCCCGCAGGCCTGTGGCTTGTGAGTTCAAATAAATCTGTTGGAATAAAACCTGGCATTGTGTGACTGCTGACCTTATCCCCGCATTACCCATGGCTAAGTCACTCAGTGATTTCACTCCCTGGACACGACAGGGCAAATTAACAAGGCTAATCCACCTAACCTGCAGATCTTAAAGCAGTGCGGGCCACTGAGCAATTATATCATAACAGTGAGCACCATCTGTATCATGTTTAATGGCTTTATACACTGGAAACTCAGCCTAGTGAAAGCAAGCTGCGCCCATGAAACATAATTCAATGCATCCAAACTCGATTTTGCGCTGTACAACCTCATTAGTGCTGCAGGATATGTTTCTGCACTCAGATCTGAATGGGTTTACCCTGTGTTCTTCATCAGTTCCTTCTTTAAACAAACATTTCAGTCAGGAACAAATCGATAAAATGGTTTTCATTCCAACACAGATACAATGTGCAGTTTGCAGAAGTTAAGTGTTTGCACTTTCACTGACACTCTCTCTTCCCCAGGAGCTGCAGTCCTTCCACACGCTGATTCAAACAACACTGTCCTTCCTGTGACATATGCAATCGAGAATGGAAGGCCAAGCATTAATAATCTTCATTCGGGAACAGAGCGACAGTTTACAAATATTTACAATGACCCCAGCAGAAAATTGAGCCCTGTGACAGGCGGGGACACAAAGAATGATACTGTCGAGAACAACAAGGTCGAAGGAGACCCTTCAGCCTGTTGTGGCCGCACTTGTCCAACACAACTACTTAACGACCTGAATCAAGTTTTCCATCATTCAGCCTTATATGCCTTGGCATCACAAATTCACATCTGATTTTTTTGGTGAAAAAGGGTTTCTACCTCTCGGACCCTTTGTGCACATCTTCTCAAACTTTGCTGCCTTTTCCCGAAATCTCTTGGCCCGGTGTTCGGTCCCTCCATCAACAGGAAACGCTTCTTACAATCTATCCTATCCATATCCCTCATTATTTTGTCCATCTCAGTCATGTCTTCTCCAATCTCCGCTGCTCGGCGACAAACAGCCCCAATCTGTCCAATCTCTCCTCGTAACTCAAAGTCTTCAGCCCACACAGTACCCCAGTGAATCTCTCCTGCACTGTTCCCAGTGCGATCACATCCATGCTATAATGTGAATTGTAGAACTGCACACAGTACTCATGCTAGAGCCAAATAAACTTTTATTTTTTTTACGTTATGAGGGCGTCGCTGACTCGGCAGCATTTATTGTTATCTCTAATTACACAGCAGGCAGCTGAGTCTCAACCATATTACAGTGGGTCTGGAGTCACATGGAGGACCGACCAGGTAAGAATAGCAGTTCCCTTCCTTAAAGGACGTTAGTGAAACTGATGATTTTGTTAATTTCAACAATTGACCCTGGATTTATAGGACTTATTAGATTCGTAATTCCAGATATTTATTGAAGTCCGAGTCAAATCCGAGTCCCTGGTGTCTGAATTAACAGTCCAGTGGGAAGAGCGCTCGGCCATTGTGGAAAACCGTGAAAATGATCTTTTCCAATGATGTCGCTTATCCCCGATACTGTCCTGTCAATTTCCTGAGCTTGACCCTCCAATAATATCTGGTTTATGTCAGTAAATGCTGCTACATGAGCATTGATCTCACAACAACGGTCACAAAATGGATCAGCTTGTCATCTGTCCCGATGGTGGGGTTGGCACACTTTCACCCAGCAACAGTGACCGCAGCAGCACAGACTGAATGGTATCAATGGGAGAGTCAGTGTTAGTTTCTGCAGTGTCTGAATGAAATAGGAAATTACTCCACAACTACATGATAAAAGAGCAGCGCTCAGAAAGCTAGTGTTTCAATTAAACTTGTAAGAATATAACCTGCTGTTGTGTGATTTTTAACTTTGTACACCACAGTCCAACACTTGCATCTCCAAATCAATAAAATGGGGGTGTGGGACGGAAAGTTGGGTTTGTGATCATAGGAGGGAAGAAATCTCTGAGAACGGGTGAATTTGAATTCTGACATATGAAACATAGATATGGGAGCGAGTAGAATTTGAAGGGAAAAAATCATCACTTGGGAGAAAATTACCATGTTAAAACAACTGATTCCTTTGTGTTTCACAAAAGCTGGGGCAGATAGAGCAATTATTGCTGTGACTCGGATTCGAAACGAGGTTGTGTAGAACGCAACTCAGAGTATCAACCACCATACGATAACAGCAAACCACAGACGAACATACTAACAGCGCACAATAATACAGTAGCATAGGAAATGTTAGTCAGCGTACCAAATGCACAATATCAGTTCTTAGCGAACAGTGGCAGATATGCGGGAACTCAGAATGCGCTGACCGTTTAATATCATTGCCCCCAGAGTCTGTGATGATTCCATCAATAATATACTGAAGGCTGAGATAAATAGATTTCTCCAAATCATCATAGATTCCGGGGATATTGCAGGTTTTATTGAAATGTAT
>NW_025197801.1:0-5294 GCF_004010195.1 Chiloscyllium plagiosum
GCGGATCCAGGATATTGTTTGGATCATTCAAGGGGGTTACTATCCCATCCTTGCTGTAGTCGGTGTTCCTGGTAAGCCCTTTTATCTGTATATTAAAACAGGTTGAAATGATTTGCTGCTCCTGATACTTAAATTTTGGAAAGGTGGTAGACAACGTTTTCAATTCAAGTCAAAATTTCCTTACCTTACAAATCATAGCTAACAACTTAATATTTGCAATTTAGTCACTGGAATGCGAAGAGATAAAAGACTGTTGGTAAACTCCATGGTCCTTATTCTCCTGCACATGTTTACATGTCCATATACTCCCCACTCAGCAACCCTGTCCTGGGCCAACATCAAGATGTCCCAGTCTCCATATTATCTTCTGTTGAACTGCTGAATAAACCTTCATTTGTAACTTTGTAAAATTCGGATACAGCTGTTTCAAGTCTCTTCTAACCACATTTCCGTTACCAAGTGATTGCACTTGAGATATTAACTTCTTCAGTCCACAGAATCTGTCATGCGGGAAGGAGGCACGTGGTGGTCAAGTCATTGACTCATAATTTGCAACCATAGCATTATAATCTGTTGGTATCAGCACATCTGCTTGCCTTATGTCCTTTAGGAAAGGCAATGGAGCATTCTTCCCTGGTCAGGTCTCTGGATGTCTGCAGACACACGGCAATGTGTTTTACTTTTGACTGTTCTGGGGAAGAGCTGAACCAGAACCTCATTTCAAGATAGACATAACACACTGTCCTGATCAGGACGACTCACATCCTGTGAGAGAAGAATAAAAGGAAAGATAGCTGCCTTCCCCTAAATTTTTCCCACTTTCTCACAACTATTTCTAATCATGGAGATGGCCCGAATTCAGTTGTATTCTCTCTATTTGAAATTCTTCCAGAGAGTGATGTTTATCTCCATAGACATCTCGGGTGCTGGCTTTATTGATGCTGAAATACAGATGTAAGGAACATTTAAATTTCACGTCAGTCGGAGTGCACAGTGAATGAATGTATTTTTTAATGGCATGACAAAGCAAGGGAGACGGCAAAGTGAGGGAAAAGGTATTGTGATCGACGCTGAAAGTGTGGTATTTGGGGTATTGTGGTCAGATTTTCTCTCCTACATTAGAAATGTACTCCTTGCCACAAAGTGCAAATGAACATCACCAATCTAATTGATATCACCATGAAGAGTGAGTGAAGATTACTCTGTAGCGTTGTGAGAGAATAAGAGGTAATTGCATTGACTCTTGAGCGCGATGTACAATCACTCATTCAATCATAAACAGACATGGATAATGCGACAAATCCATGGCTTTTTTCAGTTGGGTTACCTGATTCTGGATAGTTTTGTGCCTCTGAGAACGTTCCCCTCACCCACACCCACTCCCCATGGCGATGGAGAGACGAGGAGTCCAGCCTTTGAATTAATTCTCCCCATATTAATACAGTGCAGTTGGTGTGTGCCCCTGCACTCAACATCAGGTTATCCTCAATGCCGACAGCTGCCACAATGCGTTCACTTTAAAAGGATTAACTATTCACACCAGCTTCTGACTTCCATGATGAACATCGTTCTGCCTTCTCGGAGATGGAAGATGTCTCCTTCAGACTTGGCGCAAATCATTTGGCTTCTCTCTTCCTTCGCAGCAATCCACGTTAAAGTATCCTGTGTTCAACAGGCAAAGGACACACGGAGAACATCATGGATCAGACAACCTGCGCAGTGACTCCTTCATACATTTGTCATGTTGGTGCATCAATGTCATGCCCTTCTCTTGGATAAGTGCCTCGCAGGGCTACATGGCCTTCTCCCCGTCCCATAGAACAGGTTCAAGAGCATGACCGGGCTCGGCCTGTCCCGGTTGAACAGATCAAGACACTGAATAGAGTAGTTCTCTTCCTGTGCAACAGGCAGGAGTATTAAATGGACTGTCAGGAATCTTGTTCACTAGTTTCGATGGGCTGAATGGCTTCCGCATATTCGTCTGCAAGCAGCTTAAGATGCCGAATGAGCTCCTCTTTTAATTGTGGACGTGCCTGGCAGTGCTGTTACATGTATGTTCCCGACACTTTGACAGCACAAGCCTGAATGTTCTCCGTGTCTTGCTGCATGCAGACACAGATTGTTTCTGGAACTGAGGGTGGGGAGAGTAAATTGTTCTGAACATAGCGTTTCCATCAGTTGTTTTGCACACTTCTGATCTTATGATTGGGGAAAGACATTCATGAAGCAGATGAGGATGTTCCTGGCAAGGAAGCTACGCTGAGGATCTCCTGCGGATATGTGCTGTAACAGAGAGGATTGATGTCCACCAACCACGAACATCTTCCTTTGTCCTCTGAATGACTCCAGTCAGTGGAGAGATTGCGTCTGATGCCCTTTTACTCAATTTCGTCAGCGATCTCTGATATCATCCTGATCAACTATTGTCTTGGTTCAGTTTTTTTAACTCTTATTTGTACCCCTGTGACCACCACTTTTGAACATAGGAATAGGTTTTTATACATATTTGGAGGAAATTTCTTCTCACGGAGGGTAGTGCATGTCAGGTATTCTCTCGTCAAAAGAGTTAGTTGATCTGGTTCAAAGGAAATATTGAATGAGGAGGGAGATGTACGTTTGGACTGTTGCAGAGATAAAGTGTGTGAAGAATTGTGTATTCAACAGGACCTGATGTCAAAGTTGTTCAGTCATGATATTACAAAGCGGCACAGCAGGATTCAGCATCCGAATTACATTCAGTCATTGAAAATTAAATGATTGCTGTTTTGCACGACGTTCAGATATCGAATGCTATAGTCACAGAGAGGCAGGTATTTTGGGAGCAATATCTGGGAGAGGTGAAGGGGGTGCATTCAAAGTGAATCTGGATCGGCAACATGACCAACAAATGTAGCACAATCAGAGGAAACGCCCTGTAAAGAGACAGTTGGCGTCTTTTGCAACCAGGCTGGATTTTCCAATAACAGTTTCCAACAAACACCAAAACGTGTGTGACAGTGTTGAAGGATTGAGTTGATACCCTGTTTCAGTGCGAAGCAGGCGTTTGGAGCAAGTGGCCTTCATATGTTCCTGTGCAGGAGGTTTTAGTGGCTAAATATTGCATCGGACTGAGGAGCAGGAATGCGTCATTGGAAACTTTGTCACGGCTTACCCAGACACGAAGTTGGAAGCTGATTTGATTGTGTGTCTCAGCAGCCCTTTTCTGCCTGCTTTCTATTTGCCTTCATTCACTTGCCTTTAAAATGTTCAAGGAACTCAACTTTGAATGAATGTCAACACCCAGGCACCACAAGCTTCTGGGGAGGGAATTCCCTTTTGTACACCCTTTAAGAATTTCTTGTGTGTGTTCTGATCCATGCTGCATGTCCACCGGTCGCTGCAGGTCCACCAGTCCTTCACTGGTAACATTAAAATTCAATGTTTAGTCATAAGGGGAATGATTTAAGTTCAGTTTGGGTCATTTTCTTGTCATCCGTAAGTCACATGCAGGCGCATGTGAAAAAGCACCTGAAAAAGCACAGAATGTCAGGCAGCATCTGATGAGCAGAGAGTGAACGTTTTTGTCAGTTTCCTGATGAAGGGCCTATGCTGGAAAGTCGACTGTTCTGCTCCTCGGATGCTACTTTTTTTTTCCAGGGCCATACGTTTCGATTCTGATCTCCAGCATCTGCAGTCCTCAGTTTCTCCCTGTGCACATGCATTAAAACATTCCGAGGATTGAACTTGTTAAACTTTGCATGAAACAGTATCATTTCACTTACCTTCCAAATCACATGCTGCATCTGAAGAGCGCCTTCACATGCTACATGAACCAGGGACATGGAAACCATCTTTGTCACAGAGTTCTGCAAACCCTCTCCATTTCATTTGTTCACCATTGTTGTATCCGTACTGCCAAAATAGGCCACTCACGTATATCATTTTTGCTACAGGTTCGCTCACTAACCTTCCACGTCAAAGTTATTATTGCAGACTCAGTACTCTCTGTTTCCTGTTATTGACAGCGTCCTTTTCAGCAACGCAGCCGCGTTGAATGACATCCTTCCGGGCTGTGTAATATACTCAACGAGGTAAACAACTTCATTCTCTATTTCTGCGAAAGTCGTTGAATAGGCAGAATGGTCTCCTCATGTCTCATTGTAACGATCCTGTCTGTGTGAATGGGTTCGTCATCTACTTCGGTCGCGACCTCGAGGAGTGCATAGGGAGACAAATACACGGTGTTGGGGCAACAGTTGTCAAGTAGGCTGCACCATTCAGTATGCGCATGGCTGATCCCAGTGTGTCCGACCGTCCAGTTGTGTGTCACGATCATGTTGTGTCTGACCATCCAACTTGTCAGCCCATCCGATTTTGTCTGACCATTCCATTGTGTCTGACCATCCGACTGTGTCTGATCATCCGAGGGTTGTCTCACCATCCACTTATGTCTGACCATGCCTCTCCAATCTGAACTCAGTAAACATCAACTCTCCTGCCCAGAAAAGATCGGTCGAGCTCAACCATGAATACCTTTATTAACCGAATCTTCACTGCTCCCTGACGAGAAGGACATTACAGATAACATAACCATAAAGATCCAAAAGACTTCATTTTAAAACTTGTGTTAATCTAACATCAAATCACCGCCTGTTTGAAACATAAGAGCACAATAATTAGGAATCGATGTAAACTGTTCAAACTTTCCTAGCCTGTTACCTCTCTCTTTCTAATCAAACAAGTATCAAACCCAGCCTCAGCTCGTGTCTCGCAAAGAAATTACAAGACAGCATGACACCACCATAAAATAGAAACAAAATTAGGACAGTCGCCCCATCAAGTCTGATTAGCAATGGCTTATATGATTCCGAAAAGCATCCTTTTGCTTTCACTCTGTGACTCATTATCCTTTTATTAATAAAAAAGAACCTACTTGTCTTAAAGACACAAGTGTTTGAGTCTGTGTGTGACAGTATGTGTCGATAAGGTGACGTTTCTGTCCATTATGTGTCAACATCTGCCCATCTATATCATTGCCTGAGCTTTGTATCTTTGTTCGTGATTATTGTATGTTTATACTATGCATGTCTCTCTGCCTCTACATGTGCGCGTGTCTGTCTCCGTGAATGTACTGTGAGTACTAGTATGTTAGGGTGTTTCCGTATGTCTCTGTGTATTTCTGTCGCTGCATCATTATGCAATGAGGTATTTGTTGCTTCAGGAGGGAGAGAACTATTGGAACCGACAGAGTGGTTCAAGAGAAAATGTTTCGACACTAAATATTGTTGTTGGGACGTGGATGCTTCTCAATCTCC
>NW_025197802.1:0-5295 GCF_004010195.1 Chiloscyllium plagiosum
ATGTCAACTGCAAACTAAGATGGTGGGAATTCGCTCAAGCTTGGATCTTTCTTTTAACCAAAATTAGGGCCCTGGAGAGGTGTGCAAACTCTCAGCAAAACGCTAATCAAAAGGAAAATTCATGCAATTTCTCACACGATTTCCTTGGATATAACGAGTGTTTAACCAGCTCACTGCAAGACAAGTTAAACACTCATTTCCTTTCCACTCTCCTCAAGATAGCATCATCCCAGGGATTAATCTGGTGAAACTACTTTGCACTATGTCTGTGTTACGGAGAATATTCCTTCTAAAAGAGAGACAATCAGTATACCCGAGGCACAAGTACTGCTTCAAGCATTTTCTGCAACTCTCGAAAGGTATCTTTAAAACTACAGTCGAATTACTCCGGAAGGAAGACCAACATACCATTTACTATCCTGATTACTTGCTGCCCCATATGAATTATGTTAGTGAATAATTATCAAGAACATCCAGATGCTTTTCGACAACAGCATGTCCCAACTTTTTGCATCGGAGAAATATCGAACGCGATGGATGGAATTTCTTTATCTTGAAAACAAATCTGATCCTAGCATTGCCAAAGTAACAGTATCATCACAACTGCCAATGAAGTCGATTGGAGATGCGAGGCAAGCCATGGCATATTTGTATTACCTCATTGAGTTTGGCCTACATATGACTCGAAACCCACAGCATTGTCGTTGACTCGAAATTGTAAGTTGAAATGACCAAACTATGACTCATTATATCAATCACTACAAAGTCTCAAAGAAATGAAACCGAAGTGTTTTATGCATCGAAACTATGCAATACATGCCGCTTCAAGGCGGCAACTCAGCAAAACTTCTCAAGGGCAACTGGGAAAGGCAAATAAATGCTCGCCCATCCAGCGACACCCATGTCCTATTAATGACTTCAAGAAGATGATCACACTCTAGGACAAGAAAGAAAAGAACTATAAGTCATTTTCAACAGGGGCTTGAACGTGAGCATGATGTTCAGGAAAATGAGACAAGGCGAAAAATAAACGAGATGAAACGAACCGTTTTTTTTTCATCCCAGATAATCATCAACATTCCCCTTGCTTGATTTTTTTTCATTCTCTCTCCATTTCCATCTATTCAACTCACCCTTTCTCCACTTCAAAACACATATACCTGCCACCAGAATAAATCACGCAATTTCACTGCTGTTTTCAATTCCAATCCATGTTAAATGGACTCAAAATACGAACTCTGTTTTTTTCTCCACCCGAGGCTGCCAAACCTATTCAGTTTCTCTGGCATTTTCAGATCTCCGGTATCTTTCTTTATTTGACTTAACGTTTCATTTTTATTTGATGTTTTATGGAATGTCGGCAACACTGGCAATTTGTTGACCCGCATTCAATACCCTTGAATGTTTGCAGTCTACAACGCAGTATAGAGCCAAACACATTGCTGTGGATCTGAGGACACTCTTCGTCCAGCCGAGTAAACAACGTTAGATTTATTTTACAAATGACAACTTCCAATCAGATAGGTTTTTATACAAAATGCTGTTGGTGTTTTGTTTGCTGTAATTGAAATTCGCTTTTGCTCCAATTTTTGTCATTTTGATTTTAATTTCTGCAAAACTTGAATTAAGATTTGAAACTGTGTCTTTGGAGTAATAACTTTTACTCTGAAAAATGGGTCCAACAATATTGGTATAAGTCCATAATACATGGTTTTATAGTAAGGTTGTTTGACGGGTAATTCAGAGGACAGGTTGTTCGTCTAAAGACAATTTCAAATCTTAGTACAGCTGATGCAGGACTTAAACTAAAATGATAAGAATTGAAGGAAAAACGAATTTCGAAGATAACAAACATAACACTAATAACATTTTGTCTAAAAGCCTATTAGTGTCAAGGATGTCCTTTTGTCAAGAAATCTCACATTATTTATTGGTCTTTATTAAGAGTGACTTCAGACTCAAAACGATGTGTTCAGTTCTATACTGCCTTGTGTAATGGAGAAAGTCAAAGGCATTACGCGATTGTCCTTAAAATGTTGCCCTTGCCAGTGTTACAAACATCTCATGAAATAATAAAATTAAAGGCTAAATCAAATAACAATGCCTGAGATCTGTTAAAAAAAACAGAAAGCTCCAGGAAAACTGACAAGGTTTAGCAGCTTTGAGCCATTAGAAAAACTGACGACTCTTACACAGTGTCGTGATCGTGAAGCAACTTTTGAGAGAAGAACACATTTGTAATGAAAATATTTGTAACTCAACGAGTGTACAGGAGAGCGCTGGAATAACGCCTGAGATTGACCAAGGTGTAGATATGGTTTATTCAGCAACAGAACTGACATAGGGTTGGAGACAGGCGATATTATGGAGCTGACAGTGAACAGGTCTGTTGATGGAAAGAATCCAGAGATATAAATCGGATCAATGCTAAAAGGTCACTTAACATTGTGAACAGTCTTGTTCTCAGACGTTTGTGAGGGTGGGGTCTGAAATTCGTGAATACTAAATGAAGTTTACAATTGAAAGAGAAGACAGTAGTTTCTATATTTGCGAAGTAAAGAAAATAGAAATAGCAATGACGTTCAACATCATGTGTGAAATAAATAAATGGATAGAGGTAGAGAGACTTACCAGGAATACCAACAATAGCGAGGATAGGATAGTAACCTGCCTGAATAATCATTAGTACAGCTTCTATTCGTTGTGGTAACGTTAACCAAGGCGAAGAAAGATAATAAAGACCCGAGGATAAACTCCTGGCCATTGGCGTATCATTCCAATCAATTTTTCTCATATTCTGATTCATTGTAATAGCTTTCCAGTCCATTGTTCTCAGACTCTGATACACGGTTGCAACATTCCAGTCTACTGATGTCAGAGTTAGATCTCTTTATCTGACTCTGCAGCTGCTGATCCGTGTTAGTGCAGGTTGTGATGCATTTTCTGACAAAACAAACAGATTAGTGTTGGAAGAATCACCTTCCTAATAAGAGAAACAAAGTGACATAATTCGAATCCATGGAGACTCACATCAGTCACAGTCACTGAACAAACATCTCCAGTTAACTATTTTCAATACAGCACCTTCAATTCATAAATAAAACTGGTCAGGATTAGATGTTGACCTCGCTGGCTATTGTTCTTATTTCCCGTTGCCAATTTATCCTGCTGAGTCAGTTGTGAGGGAAAGTAAGGGATGCTTCCTTTCGGAGGCCAGATGATTCTGCTGTGCTGACCAATTACAATGCTGTAACCACCGTCACCACATGTCTCCCCCCAAACACATTCAAGCTGCTGTTTTTGTGTTGGTCTCTTCTCCACTATAAAACCTGCCAAGCAGAAGGTTGTCACTGGGCCTAGCTGCCTTGATCACACAAGGGAATTGTGAATTTGTCCAGACGTTCCTCTCATTGTCCTATGAAGACAAATTGTAAATTCAGTGCAGAATGTACATCAGGAACGTTTTTATTTATAAAATGACAAACATCGATTTGATTTGCTTTAAAACAGTATTGTTTACTTTTTCTAAAAAAATACAGTCCATTTTCATTGTGGTGTGTACAAAGATATTATTGACTTAAACTCATGAATTACTTCGTCAGGGTTAGAATAAATATGTTATTGGATAGGAGACAGAAAGGAAGGCAGACACAGGCTGTGGAAACTGGTGGGCAATACAAAGATATTCTGCAGTTACTAGTACTCTGTCATCACTGTTTCTGACAGGCAGGATAAAATGAAATGCAGATCAAGGAAACTGATTACATATGAGAGATGGAATGACAAACGACAATGTGAACAGAACAGAAAACTTTTCAATTAGATCTACAGAATTACATTTTCTATGGACATTTTATATCACAGTTTATCAATGGTGATAAGATTGTTCGCATCTTCATAGGATATTGAAAATTAAAAACAGACACAGATAGCAAAATATGTTGTGGTACCTGGGGATTGCAGTACAATAAGCGAGCTGATGCAGACATGATGGGCTGAGTAACAACCATCTTTGCTCTAATTTTTCAGATATATGTATGAAAGGTTTTCAGATCCTGAAGGGACAACCTTGTTCATTGAAGGGCACAGAGTGCATCATCATTCACAATCGATTCCTGTTGTGTCATGAATGGCAGCTGCCTATAAATTTTGTACTTAAAATCATTTTCCTCAGATTCGAGCATTCACGAAGACATTAGCAAAGAAATGTATTGTTTGTAACTTTAAGAAGAAACAGACTATGGTGTAATACGAGGTTTAGCGGCACAACAGCTCAAGTAATGGTAAGAGGAATGAACTGTGTTGTCCAAATATAACCAGGTTCATATGTAGACGCATCAAGAAAAGCAAGATGCTGGAGATGATGGAAATCTGAAATACAAACAGAAAATAGTGGAGAAATGCAGCAGATAAGTCATTATCAGGAGGGAGAAAGTGTGTTACCACATCTAGAACGATGTGAAGCTGTTCCGATAAAGTCAAGTTCAATTCAAAAAGTTAATATTGCTTATGTCTTTCAGATGCTGTCAGACCTGATTAGCTTTTAAAGCACTTTTTAAACAATGGCAATTTATCTGATCTGAACAGAACAGTGGAGTTGCTAATTCTATTGACTTGTAAGTATTTGGTACTGATGTTTAATGAGAAATTACATCTGAGGTAGCTAAAAACTGATAAAGTATTGCATTGCGGCAACTCGCCATGACAATGTTGAACTCAATGGCACTGACAATGTGCAAAAAGGTATATGAAAGTAACTGATTGAAAACGATGGAGATCGTTAACTCAGTATGATGTCGTGCTCCTGATGTCGCTGGTTTCGCACTGGTCTGGCAAGGTATTACCTTTCTGAGACTTTTGAATAATATGTTAAAAAAAAAGTATGCCTTGGTATTTTTAACAGTCCAAATATATCCATGGAGTTTGGAAGGCGCAATGGAGGGACAGTTTATGTATCATCTGCAATAACTCTGGAGAAGATGACAGGGAGCTCCCTTCTTGAACTTCTTCTATTCAAGATGAGCAAAGCTATTTGCGAGCAGATTCCATGGTTTTTAACAAACTATGATGAAGGAAGAGCAAATTAATCCAGAATTTTTGTGATGTGGATGACGATAAGGTGTGGCAGTGAAAAAATGTACAGCAAGTCAGGCAGCATCCGAGGAGCAAGAGAGTCAACGTTTCGGGCATAACCTTAATCGTAAGGAAGCCAGTCTGATCTCAGCCCAAATGACATTGGGACATTAGCCGCAAAAATAAAGTTAAATTGTTGGATTCGAAAGATTTGATTGAACA
>NW_025197803.1:0-5295 GCF_004010195.1 Chiloscyllium plagiosum
AGAAAGGAGCTCAGTAATGGACTGAGGCGAGCCTGGAGGGGGCGTGAAAAGGGCTTGGCAAGAAGGATTAGGGAGAATCCAAAGGCATTTTACACATACGTAAGGAATAGAGAATGATCAGGGAGAAGGTCGGGCCAATCAGGGATAGCGTATGGAACTTGTGCGTGGAGTCTGAGCAGATAAGGGAAGCCCTCAATGAGGTTTTTTGCTTTGCTTTTCACTAAGGGGAGGGAGCTTGTTGTGAATGAGAACTTTGAGGAGCTGGGATACAGGCTGGAACAGATCAGGATTGATGAAGTTGATGAGCTTGAAATTTTGGCAAACATTAAGATTGATAAGTCCCCATGACCAGACCTGATTTATCCCAGGCTACTCCGGGAAGCAAGAAAGGAGGTTGCTAAGCCGCTGGTGAAGATCTTTGCGTCCTCTCTCTCCGTGGGAGTCGTACCGGAGGATTGCTGGGAGGCGAGTGTTGTTCCTCTTTTCAAGAAGGGGAGTAGGGAAATCCCTGGCAATTACAGACCAGCCAGTCTTCCGTCTGTGGTCAGCATGGTTTTGGAAAGAATTCTGAGGGATAGAATTTATGACTATTTGGAAAACAAAGCGTGATTAAAGGCAGTCAGCATGGCTTTGTGAGGGGCAGGTCATCCCTCATAAATCTTATTGAGTTCTATGAGGAAGTGACAGGACAGATCGATGAAGGTCGAGCTCGTGGATGTGATGTATAAGGACTTCAGCAAGGCATTCGATAAGGTTCCCCATGGTAGGCTCATCCATAATGTCAGGAGGTATGTGTTTTGGAAGATTTGGCTATTTAGATTCAGAATTGGCTAGCTGACAGAAGACAGAGAGTGGTTGTAGATGGCAAGTTCTGCCTGGAGGTCAGTCTTGAGTGGGGTCTCACAGGGCTCTGTTCTTGGGTCTCTGCTCTTTGTAGTTTTTATAAATGACTTGGATGAGGAGATTATGGGGTGGGTTAGTAAATTTGCAGATGGCACATAGGTTGGAGGTTCTGTTGATAGTATCGAGGGCTGCAGCACAACATAGACAGGATGCAGAGCTGGGCTGAAAAATGGCAGATGGAATTAAACCTGGATAAATGCGAAATGATGCAATTTGAAAGGTCGTACTAGAATGCTGAATACAGGATTAAAGACCTGATCTTGGCAGTATGGAGGAACAGAGGGATCTTGGTGTTCAAGTACATAGTTCCCGCAAATATGCCACCCAAGTGGATAGGTTTGTTAAGAAAGCATATGGTGTTTTGGCTTTCATTAACAGGGGAATCAAGTTTAAGAGCCGAGAGGTTTCGCTGCAGCTCTACAACCCCCTGGTGAGACCACACTTGGAATATTGTGTCCGGTTCTGGATGCCCGACTATAGGAAAGATACAGAGGCTTTGGAGAGGGTGCAAAGAATGTTTACCAAGGCTGTCTGGACTGGAGGACTTGCTTTATGAAGAGAGATTGACGAAGCTCAGAATTTTCTCTCTGGAGAGAAGGAGGAAGAGAGGAGACCTGATCGAGGTATACAAGGTAATGAGAGTCAATAGCCAGAGACTTTACCCCAGGGCAGGATTGACTGGCACGAGGAGTCATAGTTTTAAGTTATTAGGAGAAAGGTTAACCGGGTTGTCAGAGGTAGTTTCTTTACGCAGAGAGTTGTGAACGCATGGAATGCTGTTGCCAGCGGTGGTGGTGGAAGCAGAGTCATTGGGGACAATTAAGCGACTACTGGACATGCACATGGATAGCAGTGAAGTGAGGGGTGTGTAGGTTAAGTTATTTTATTTTACATTAGGATTAATCCTTGGCACAACATCGTGGGCTAAAGGGCCTGTTCTGTACTGTACTTTTCTATGTTCTATGTAAACAATAACTATTTACAACTCTGAACCACTTTTCTCTTAAAGATCTGTTTTCTATGTCCAACTCTATAACAATATACTGATCCAATAAACCCCGACTAACATATTAAGTATCAAAGCCAGACAGCGGCTGCCATCTCCGGTGTCGATCTTCCTGTTTTAGATCTCCCTGGGTCGGCTTTAGACTTCTGCTGCAAGGGTAAAAAAAGTACCTTTGTTCGAGAGTGTTTTGGATGGCACTCTCTCTCTCTCTCTCTCTCTAGCTAACTTTCAAAATGCTGACCTTTGATACCCCAAATATCGGATCATCTCATTGGTTCTAAGTTGTCACAATGGTAATATTCACATTCCATTGGGTTTTAGTTTACTGGGGCATAATTTAAATTGATTGGTTGAATTCAAATGGTGGTCAAACTACTGAGGTATCTAGTTTACAACCAAATGTTACATATTTTCAAGTCATAGTCAAGTCACACGACAGTTGCTCTCACTGCCAAAACATCCTTCACTCTCCCTTAAAGGTACAGTATACACCTTCAACTTCGTAACAGCATCTTCAACATTTGGAGAGTTTCTCCTTCTGAAACCCTTACAGAGAGTGAGTTCCCATTTCCCACCACCCTGGGGCTGTGTTTGTGTGTGGGCAAGGCTTGAACTGATCACCAAACCTGGAGACAAGCAACAACACCAGTACCACAGGGAAACCATGTAAACATGGGGATTGTGGAAAGGCATTCAAATACTCATTCCTGTTGGAAATTCATCCGCACAGTCACACTGGAGAGAAGCCACTCTCCTGCACTCAGTGTGGGAAAGGATTCACTCAATCAACAACTCTGCTGACACACCAGCTATTTCACACAAGTGAGAGACCATTCACCTGTTGTCTCTGTGAGGAAGGATTCACTCAGATTGACTGGTAGATCAGGTTCATACTGGGGAGAAGCTATTCATTCCCCTGATCCATTTGTGAGAGGGATTTTCTCAACTGTCACAGCTACTGGGTAAAAATAATGACTGCAGATGCTGGAAACCAGATTCTGGATTAGTGGTGCTGGAAGAGCACAGCAGTTCAGGCAGCAGACAAGGAGCTTCGAAATCGACGTTTCGGGCAAAAGCCCTTCATTTGATCCATCGGCATGTTCAAACTGCGGAAAGAATATTCATCTGCCGTGTGGGAGAAAGGGTTCCCTCATGCATCTAACCTTCTGACCCATCAGTGAGTTCACACTGTGTCGTGGCCATTCGCCGGCCCTGTGTGAGAGGAAGGATTCACAACTTCATCCAACTTCTGACACATCAGCAGATTCACACCTGGGAGTGACCTGTTCAACCAGTGCAAGTGGATGTAGTCAGCTCACACAACAACAAGTCTACAAGTGACTGCAGAGGTTGAAATATTCCATTACTCCTGTTGCTCTGACATCCAGCACTGAATCAAGTTCGTCCTGACAGTTAGGCCTTGCTTCTGCTGAAGTTACTTCCATATCACTAGAGTAGAGTTGAACATTCTTGTCATCGTAGCTGACAGCTTTCTTCAGGGTATAGCGACCCTTTAAAACCAGCTCACTGTGATCATTCTGTCAAATTCAGAAAAATTTCACAGACAATCAGTGTGCAACTAATATTGAATTTCTGCTTCAAATGGAACTTGCACCCTGGGAAAAGAACTGAAATTTGATATCTGAAAAGTTCCACGGCATTAAAATCTCCAAAAAGAAAGTTGATGAATCCTTGCAGACAATTCTTACTGACTGGAACATTGCACACATGGCCCTACTTTCCTCCCAGGAAGAATGGGAATCAAAGGTTATGTCAGACCCGAGGAGATTGGTGTCAGTGACTGTCTGGCTAGTTTATATCAGACAGGGGGAGATTGGTGTCAGTGGCTGTGGGTTGGTTTATATCAGGTAAAAACAATGACTGCAGATGCTGGAAACCAGATCTGGATCAGTGTTGCTAGAAGAGCACAGCAATTCAGGCAGCATCCGAGGACAGGCAAGATCTCTAGGGGACTGGATTATATCAGGAGAGATTGGTGTCCGTGAATGAGGGGCTCGTTTATATCAGACAGGGGGAGATTGGCGTCAGTGACTGTGGGGCTGGATTATATCAGACAAGGGGAGGTTGGTGTCAGTGACTGTGGGGCTAATTTATATCAGACAGGGGGAGATTGGTGTCAGTGACTGTGGGTTGGTTTATATCAGGTAAAAACAATGACTGCAGATGCTGGAAACCAGATCTGGATCAGTGTTGCTGGAAGAGCACAGCAATTCAGGCAGCATCCGAGGACAGGCAAGATCGACGTTTCGGGCAAAAGCCCTTCATCAGGAATGTCCTCGGATGCTGCCTGAATTGTTGGTTTATATTAGACAGGGGAGATTGGCGTCAGTGACTGTGAGGTTGGATTATATCAGACAGGGGGAGAATAGTGTCAGTGACTGTGGGGCTGGTTTATATCAGACAGGGGAGATTGGCGACAGTGACTGTGAGACTGGATTATATCAGACAGGGGGAGATTGGCGTCAGTGACTGTGAGACTGGATTATATCAGACAGGGGGAGATTGGTGTCAGTGACTGTGAGGCTGGATTATATCCGACAAGATGAGATTGGTGAAAGATTTTGTGGGAATGGTTTAAATTGGAATTGGGGAGTTTGGGATCACTTTCTAAGAGACTGGTTTATAACAGAAGAGGTTGGTGTCAGTGAATGAGGGGCTCGTTTATATCAGACAGGGGGAGATTGGTGTCAGTAACTGTGGGTCTGGTTTATATCAGACAGGGGGAGATTAGTGACAGTTACTGAGGGGCTCGTTTATATCAGACAGGGGGAGATTGGTGTCAGTGACTTTGGGTCTGGTTTATATCAGACAAGGGGAGATTGGTGTCAGGGACTGTGGGGCTGGTTTATATCAGACAAGGGGAGATTGGTGTCAGGGACTGTGGGGCTGGTTTATATCAGACAAGGGGAGATTGGTGTCAGGGACTGTGGGGCTGGTTTATATCATCAGACAAGGGGAGATTGCTGTCAGAGACTGTGGGGCTGGTTTATACCAGACAGGGGGAGATTGGTGTAAGTGACTGTGGGGCTGGTTTATATCAGACCAGGGGAGATTGGCGTCAGTGTCTGTGCATCTGGTTTATATCAGACAAGGGGAGATTGGTGTCAGGGACTGTGGGTCTGGTTTATATCAGACAGGGGGAGATTGCTGTCAGAGACTGTGGGGCTGGTTTATATCAGACAGGGGGAGATTGGTGTCAGTGATTGCGGGGCTGGTTTATATCAGACAGGGGAAGATTGGCGTCAGTGACTGTGGGGCTGGTTTATAGCAGACATGGATAGATTGGTGTCAGTGTCTGTGGGGCTGGTTTCTATCAGACAAGGGGAGATTGCTGTCAGTGACTGTGGGTTGGTTTCTATCAGACA
>NW_025197804.1:0-416 GCF_004010195.1 Chiloscyllium plagiosum
GCTGCTCAGGCGGTGATGAGTCTACGTCCCTGGCAGTGTCCATATCCAGTACAGTTTCGTGCAGGCAACAGATGAGCTCTGTTTTTGTTCATGATAATATCTGTATGTATCATAGATTCACAAAATTAGCTGTGGAGGTGAGTCTAGGATTTTGGCAGCATGAGCATCCAGCACAGATTCATGGAGGTAGGGTGCAAGTGGGTCAGTTTTCTGTCAGTGTCTGTATCCAGCAGAGGTTCATGGAGGCAAAGCGGAGGTGAGTTTTGTTTCCTATCAGTATATGTATCCAGCTCTGATTCAAGGAGGCAGATTCGTGGGCGGCACGGTGGCACAGTGGTTAGCACTGCTGCCTCACAGCGCCAGAGACCCGGGTTCAATTCCCGCCTCAGGCGACTGACTGTGTGGAGTTTGCACGT
>NW_025197804.1:1756-3418 GCF_004010195.1 Chiloscyllium plagiosum
TCATTTACCGTGCAACTTGCTGGGTTGACATTTGGCATATTGTGTGTAATTAAGAAACTTGGCTTGAATCTATACTCAGGAGACGTTTTTGTGTAAGTTGCTTTACGGTTGATGTTGTTCCTCCAGAAGCTGTTGTTGTCTTTCTACACGTCACAATTGTCCCGTGTATTGGATTTGATTGGGATCAGCCTCTTGCTTGCAAATCCCAGCTCTTTGTCTCAGTGCCACACAGTTTCAGCTTGTTCTTCAGTTCATTCTTCAAATCCTTACCCCAGCTCTTCCACACTTTCATGTCTGGACTTATTGTAGATGACTTGTGCGTTATTATCCAGGATAGCTGCTGCTTTTGTTTTGGGTTTGTGTCAACATTGTTTACTTGTTCCTGTGGTAATCTGAGGCCACGCAGACTTTAAGTTCATTGTCTGCCCATCCACCTTGCTCTCCAAAATGCAGCGTTTCATTGGCCAAATAAACAACTGAATGAAAGAAACACTCTCTTCATGTGACAGGCGTACATGATCTGGTGACTGGGCATCACTCTAAACTAAACCTATTCTCTGGCTATGTTTTATGGAGCTGATGGCCTCTCACTCACTGGCTGGCGAGTCAACATTAACAGAGTCTCCTCTTTTCATGAAGCCCCAGTGCATGTATTGTCACTCGGGCACTGAGCTGGACAAGAGAAGGGCTTTGCACAAATTCCAGCCCCAAGGAGTGGTCATTACCAGCCAGAGGCCAGTGGCCCTGCTCAACAGGAATGCAGTAACATTCAGTACAACAACAATCTGAGGGCTGGTATTGATCTTGGGTAACAGACCAACAGTAAGTGATTGAGTGAGAGGAGGGGAGGTGACGATCACAACACAGCTTTGTGTAGGGGTGTGTTCGGCTGGGGTGGGGTGTGGTGCAGTCAGGTCACATATCAGCAGGTGCACTCTTCCTCAACTGGTACTTGATATTTCCCGACCCCTAAATCTACAAACACTGCTGAACACATTTGCATATCGTTGTCCTCTCATGTTGAGCACCTCACTCACCCCTGAATGAATTATATTGGCATTGGGATCAGAACTGCTCAGTATTATAAATTGCCAATTTGGCAGCCTCAGTTTGGCGTCCAGCACGAATACTCGGCTTGTGATTCATTAAACCTTTAATCCCTAATTTACACTCCACAGTTGGGGAAACGACATGATCTCAAGAGTTAAAGTGAGAATGACACCCCTTTCCATCAAGAAAATCTGGAGTGAATGGGAATTGGAAGAAAAGGTACCTTTAGTTGTAATTATATCGAACACACTGGAAGGTGTTTGCAGTTATTTGATATCTTTCTGCTCAGGACATGTCGATCGGAGTTCCTCAGTGTAGCCTTCTTGGTACAGCCATCTTCAGCTGCTTCGTCACTGGCCTTCTATCCAAAAGGTACGCAGAGGGAATATCTACACGATTGTCAGCACCATTTGAATTCATCACATTTTGATGAAATCTGTGTCCAATGCGGCAAAGTGTGGACAATATCTCCACTTGCGAAGATAAATGACAAATAACATTCTCACCAGACAAGTGCCAGACAATGACATAATCCAACATGGGAGAGAATTTAACCATTACTGAATCGCACACTATCAACATCTCTGAAGCCTTTCCATCAACTAAACAAAA
>NW_025197804.1:4157-5295 GCF_004010195.1 Chiloscyllium plagiosum
CGCAAAGAGTTTTTGATGCGTGGACTGCACTGCTGGCTTTGATAGTAAAGTTAGAGACATTAAGAATATTTAAGCGACTGCTGGTCAAGCACATGCACGGCAGCAATTTGAGAGGTTTGTATTTAGTTTGATCTTAGATTAAGATAAATGTTTGGCACAACATTGGGGTCCGAAGGGCCTGCATTGTGCTGCACTGTTCAGTGTTCTATGTTTTGACACTGAGTAGTTTTGACACCATCCAGGACATTCACTCCATTTGTCTGGCATCAAATCCACAAATATTAATTCCCTCCAACATCATCACAAAGTGATAGCAGTATATTCAATCCAAGAGCTACAGCTGTGAAGTTGACCGATGGACTGTAGACAGATCCTTCCAAACCGAAGGCCACTTCCGCCAAGGACCGCGGTAGATACAGTTAACACCACTCCCTGCAACATCCCCTCAAATCACTCACCATCCTGGCTCAGAAATTTATTGTCATTCCGCAACCGACTTTGGGTCAACAGCCTTGAACTCCCTCTCTAACAGAATAGTACCGATCAAAAATTCTGCAAATGTTCTGGAAGGCAGCTCATCACATCTTCTCCAAGCCAAGTTTGAATAAACGCTGACACAGTCTGCCACAACTACATTTTAATCCATTTTGGAATTAAATCTGGGTGTATGTGGCAATTCCTCCTGCGACACATACACCCATTTCGATATTACTCCCAGCATCAATCTCACCCCAGAGTTGGCATCATGTTCTGCCCTGTGTCCTGAAACTGAAGCAACTGCAACATCGGAGAGAAATAATTGAAAATTATTCACCAGAATCTTTACTCCATCAGAGTGTAGCAAAGTCACCACATTTATAATTTTCCAATTTTCGTTTAACCACGGGCATCGAGGCCATACTTTAGACAATCAATATACTCCATCATTTCCAACATGCAAGAATTTACAGGAAGGCCGAGGAGTGCAGGTGTATAATTCCTTGGAAGTGGAGCCGAGTGTAGATAGGATGGTGAAGGAGGCATTTTTCACAGTTACCTTTATTGTTCAAACATTGGTACAGGTATTGGGACGTCTTATTGCAGCTGTACAGGACATTGGCGAGGGCACTTTTGTAAAACTGTACACACGTTTGGTTGC
>NW_025197805.1:0-2022 GCF_004010195.1 Chiloscyllium plagiosum
ACGAAGGAACAGAGACGTGTGGCAAAATTTACAATGGAATGACAGTGAAGTCAATCCTTTTTAATTGTCCTTCTAAGCATTTGATGGTAATAAACGTGTCTCTGCGGTCTCAGGCATGCACAAAGTCCTCTGAACAACTCGTCCAACAACCCCACCAAAAATTGTCCATCATCAATCAAGACTGGTTGTGTTATCACTTCAGACTTTAGGTCTTATACATTGGTTTGTTTAATTCAAATCTGGCGAAAAGACAGATTTGTCTTTTTTTAGAGGCTTATTCATGCTTCAATGGACTCTGGCAAATCATTTGCAGCGAAATGTGAGGGTGGCTCTGTCTAACACCTGCTGCTTATACTGTCCAACATGCAAGTAATCCTGCTCAGTACCTTCACCAGTTTGATACCACATTGACAACTTTGTTTGCTGCTGCTTCTAGCATGTGTCATAAAACTCTCCATTGAACCAGGATTGATCCCCTGGCTTCATTGTAATGGTTGAGTGGGAGATATGCTGAGCCAGGATTTTGAGACTGGAGATGATACAAGAGTACAATTCTGCTGGTTTTGATGTTCAATAGCACTTTTACGGATTTTCAGTCTTGAGTTGCCAATTCTGTTCAAAGTGTGTTCCATTAAGCACAGTGAACATGCGTTGCAATATAATAAATTGACACAAGATAAATCGAATGATAAACACCACACACCAACCTGTCACATTCATGTCTGTCACACCATATCTGTCCCTGAAAATGTGTTGCTGGAAAAGCGCAGCAGGTCAGGCAGCATCCAAGGAACAGGAGAATCGACTTTTCGGGCATGAGCCCTTCTTCAGGAATGAGGAAAGTGTGCCAAGCAGTGCTCAGATAAAAGGTAGGGAGGAGGGACTTGGGGGAGGGGCGTTGGAAATACGATAGATGGAAGGAGATTAAGGTGAGGGTGATAAAGTGAGGGTGATACGCCGGAGTGCGGGTGGGTGCAGAGAGGTCAGGAAGAAGATTGCAGGTTGGGAAGGTGGTGCTGAGTTCGAGGGTTGGGACTGAGAAAAAGCGGGGGGAGGGGAAATGAGGAAACTGGTGAAATCTGAGTTCACCCCTTGTGGTTCGAGGGTTCCTAGGTTCCTCCAGCCGTCGTGTTGCTATGGTCTGGCGATGGAGGAGTCCAAGGACCCGCATGTCCTTGGTGGAGTGGGAGGGGGAGTTGAAACTGGTGAAATCTGAGCTCACCCCTTGTGGTTAGAGGGTTCATAGGTGGAAGATGAGGCGCTCTTCCTCCAGCCGTCGTGTTGCTATGGTCTGGCGATGGAAGAGTCCAAGGACCCGCATGTCCTTGGTGGAGTGGGAGGGGGAGTTGAAGTGTCGAGCCACGGGGTGGCTGGGTTGGAGATATACCATACCTGTTACCCTGCCATAAATCTCCTGGATATTTGACTCCATATGCTGTCTCTTGCCGCACCTTTCTTGCCTTCTCATTCATGTTGCATCAGTTTATGCATCTTTCCAGTCATGTGCATCGCTTCTGTGTATGTTGACATTCCTCACAGGTGGTAAGAGTCACTGACTCGGCCAACAATTTTCTCACACACTTTGTACTGCTCAGAAGGTCGCGACAAGCTGATTGTCTGATTCTCTGCAGTTCATGTGATTTAGACAAGCCAACGATATAATTAGAGAGCAAATCCCAGTTTTCCGGTGCCAGTAATACCCAATTCTACACTGCAAGGGCGAGCTGAAGTCAGGGAAGTACATTTTAGCAATTGCCTATCTCTGTTAGATGCAAGATTTTAAAAATTAAGCGCGTGCTGGCAGGAATAGTCTTTCATTTTCAACTATGTTGCATCCATTCGAAATATTTCATGCTTCTGCTTTGAAAGTTCTGCCAACCATAATGGTAAAGAAGATTTGAACAGAAATATCGTGGTAATAAACTTTACTACATCTATCTATCTATCTATCTATCTATCTATCTATCTATCTATCTATCTATCTATCTATCTATCTATCTATCTATCTATCTATCTATCTAT
>NW_025197805.1:4677-5296 GCF_004010195.1 Chiloscyllium plagiosum
GCGGATGTGGGCCGATTTCGACAGATTAATGAACAGCTTTGAGATGTGAAACGTCCCAGCAAATTTAATCACACTGTTCGATTACTGTGCTGGAATGGAAAATAAAATGTAGGCGAGAAAAAATTGTTTAATTTCAGATGCTTCCGGTGGTGAGATTAAAAGTGAGAGAAATGACACTTTCAGTTACTAAGTATATTCTGGGGTTTGAAGCAGTGAGTTAGGGAGTTTTATAAGCCGTGAGCAAGGAAAAGCTGCTACAGTTAACAGACAGCTGGAGCTAGACTCGCCTGTGTCTCGGGAAAAAAACGATGTGGGTATTACCGAAATAGCCCAACATTTACATCTGCTGGAAAGGCCATTTGCAGCTTTGGAAATGGCTAAAATTCAATGGCAGATGAAACAGCTTGAGATAGAGGAGAAAGATAGGGAGACAAGATTTTTAGGCAAAAGTGAGGAATGCAGTTCCTGGAGATTAGAGCCGAGAAAGTGGTGCTGGAAAAGCACAGGAGGTCAGGGAGCTTCGAAGTAGCAGGAGAATCGACGTTCCAGGCAATGAAGGGCTAATGCCCAAAATGTCAATTCTCCAACTCCTCGGATGCTACCTGACGTGCTGTGCTTT
>NW_025197806.1:0-1235 GCF_004010195.1 Chiloscyllium plagiosum
AACCCACACCTGCCGATATTAATGTAAATCCACCACCCACCGATATTAATGTAAATCCACACCCACCGATATTAATGCAAGTTTTTAATAAAAATATGGCAGCCTCAGTGGCTACTTGTTAATATCACTATGCTATAAAATTCACAGTTAGTTTAATAATTAGGATTATAGCCTCAATAATTAAATTAATTCTAACCTGTAATGAAAACCGTGCAGGCCGAATGTTCACAGTATGATTGATACCTCAAAGACGTTGGTGTTTTGGTTTGTGGTTATAAATATCAATCTTTCCATTCTAATGGATTAAGTACTTGAGGGAGCTTCACGAATGATTGTTGTTATTAACATGGTGAAGCCTAGAACTCTCTATGATTCCATCTGAGCTGTGCAGCAGAGATGTGCCTTTTGAGAATGTGCAATCTGGATGCTGCATCGAACATGCAGGTGGAAGGAGATCATCAAGAGGTCATGGAGTGAGTCATTTCTCAGGAAAGATTGAGATGGGCAGGATACCTACCACACTGGAGGGCAGGGAGCAGGAGGGGGAGTGAATCAGTGCAATTCTTTCCTGCAAAAGGTTTTCAGGGCTGGTCATGAAATATACACAGGGCTGAGACAGACAGACAGACACAAGAAACTGAGGAAGGCCATTCAGCCACCCGGCTCCTGCTTCCTACCCATACAGGTTGATCACTTTAGTTCCAAGATCCAGATCCAACCCATTAGAAACGTGGAAAAGCAGCTGGACTGACTCTAAATTCTCCACATGGATACGGCAAGGCTGCTGAAAGGTTTTGTTGGATCTTTATTCAGGGACAGTGGGTCTTTATACAATAACATCCCAATAACATCCAGAATCCAAGAATGGTTCGAACAGGCAAAGATTTCTTGGACGGTCAACCAAGTGAGACTAATTCTGACAATGAAATCAATAAATGACACACAGTCTGTCCTTAGAAAGGGAATCAAAGGATTCTGGGGAAAAGACAGCAAAAATGGAGCAGCCAATGATCTGACCAGCCATGATCTTACTGAGCGGCATGGCAGAGACCATGGGCCAAACAGCATACCCCCCGCTCCGACCTCCCAACGGGTTACGGACCTGTCAATGTCTGGGGAACACGGATATCAAAGAATCTTCGAGCTGGACCAGGCAATAGGTGTGGTCATGGGGAGGCGTGTGGGGTATAGGACAGGGTGTGGTCATGGGGAGGAGTGTGGGGGTGGGGACAGGG
>NW_025197806.1:2174-5296 GCF_004010195.1 Chiloscyllium plagiosum
GGTCATGGGGAGGAGTGTGGGGGTGGGGACGGTGTGGTCATGGGGAGGAGTGTGGGGGTGGGGACGGTGTGGTCATGGGGAGGAGTGTGGGGGTGGGGACGGTGTGGTCATGGGGAGGAGTGTGGGGGTGGGGACGGTGTGGTCATGGGGAGGAGTGTGGGGGTGGGGACGGTGTGGTCATGGGGAGGAGTGTGGGGGTGGGGACGGTGTGGTCATGGGGAGGAGTGTGGGGGTGGGGACGGTGTGGTCATGGGGAGGAGTGTGGGGGTGGGGACGGTGTGGTCATGGGGAGGAGTGTGGGGGTGGGGACGGTGTGGTCATGGGGAGGAGTGTGGGGGTGGGGACGGTGTGGTCATGGGGAGGAGTGTGGGGGTGGGGACGGTGTGGTCATGGGGAGGAGTGTGGGGGTGGGGACGGTGGGGTCAGGGTGTAAGCCGTTGGACAATGTCAGATAATTATTTGCCAAAACAACTTGGTGACCGTCCCAGAGACTCGATGATGTCAGCTCAGTACAAACAGGTTCGATTCTGTCCAGCCCCACTCCCCCACTGCCTTCCCTGTCCTGTGGGTAGACCCCCCAATGCCCTTCCGCAGGGAATTCCTGGCCGTTGAAGAAACTGCAATATATTTCCAAGTCGGGATGGTGAGTGACGTGGAGGGCGTGGTGTTCCCACGTATCTGCTGGCCTTTTCCTTCTGGATGGAAGTGGCTATTGGGTTGGAAGGTGCTGAGTGAGGATCTTTGGGGAATTTTCAGCATTTTTGGACCAGCAGTGGGGGCAGGGAGAGCACAGAGCTGTCGAATTGTGCTCTGGGAAGGTGAGTGAACTGATATATTTGGGCAACTGCTGACATCAGAGTTAGTAACCTCAGGATTGCTACCAGTGCCAGGTGCTAGTCAGAGTAGAACTGAAACAATAGGCAGGGTGAATGCTGTGCAGAAAGGAGGGGTTCAGATGTTTGGGACATTGCAACTGGTGGGCAGGTGGGACTAATACAAATGGTCTACTCCTGGGCCTAACTGGAACCAATGTCCTTGGGGGTGCTTTTGCTAACGTTGTTGGGGAGGGTTTAAACTAATGTGGCAGGGGGTGGGAACCAAATTAGGCGGTTAGTGGACAGTAAGGAGTAGAAACTAAAGCCTGTAAAGAACTAGATCATGAAGTCAGCGTGACTAAGGGGAAAGAGTAGGCAGGGAGACAATGATGAACACAAAGGAATAGGTAGTCTGAGGTGTATTTGTTTTCATGCAAGATGTGTAGTAGGTAAGGCAAATGATCTTAGGGCTTGGATTAGTACCTGGGAGTATGATGCTAATCCTATTCCTGAGACTTGGTTGAGGGAAGAGCATGGTTAGCAACTAAATATCCCAGGATATCGATGCTCCAGGCGGGATAGAGAAGTAGGTACAAGGGGTGGAGGAGGTGCATTGAGGTCAGAGAGGCTATCACAGCTGTGCTGAAGCAGGGCACTATGGAGGACTTGAGCAGTGAGGTGATATGGACAGAGCTCAGAAATAGGAAGGGTGAGGTGACAATATTGGGGCTGTACTCCAGGCCTCCCAACAGTGAGTATGAGATACAGGTACAAATATGGAAACTGATTATGGAAAGTTGCAGGAGCCATAGGGTGGTGGTGATAGGAGATTTTAATTTTCCCAACATTGACTGGGATTCACATAGTGTTAGAGGTCCAGATGGAGCAGAAATTGTAAGGAGCATCCAGGAGGGTTTTCTAGAGCAGTATGTAAATAATCCAACTCAGGAAGGGGCCATACTGGATCTGCTGTTGGGGAATGAGCCCAGCCAGGTGGATGAAGTTTCAGTCGGGGATTACTTTGGGAATAATGATCACAATTCCGTAAGTCTGAGTACTCATGAACAAAGACGAGAATGGCCCTAAAGGAAGAGTGCTAAATTGGGGAAGACCAACTATACCAAAATGCGGCAGGAGCTGGGGAATGTGGATTGGGATCAGCTGTTTGAAGGGAAATCCACATTTAATATGTGGGAGGCTTTTAAAGAGAGGTTGATTAGAATGCAGGGCAGACATGTCCTTGTGAAAATGAGGGATAGAAATGGCAAGATTAGGGAACCATGGATGACAGGTGAAATTGTGAAACTAGGTAAGAGGAAAAAGGAAGCATACATAAGGTCTAGGCAACTGAAGTCAGACCAAGCTTTGGAAGAATATTGGGAATGTTGGACCAATCTGAAACGAGGAATTAAGAGGGCTAAAAGCGGTCATGAAATATCTTCAGCAAACAGGTGTAAGGAAAATCCCAAAGCTTTTATTCATATATAAGGAGCAAGAGGGCAACCAGAGAAAGGGTTGGCCCACTCAAGGACAAAGAAGGAAAGTTATACATGGAGCCAGAGAGAATGGGTTAGAATCTTAGCGAGTACTTTGCATTGGTACTCACTGAGAAGAGGGACATGATGGATGTTGAGGTGAGGGAATGATGTTTGATTACTCTACATCAAGCCAGCAGAAGGAGGGAGGAAGTGTTGGGCATTCTAAAAGGCATTAAGGTGGACAAGTCCCCAGGTCTGGATGGGATCTATCCCAGGTTACTGAGGAGAGATGAACTAGTTAGGGCCTTAACAGATATCTTTGCAGTATCCTTGAACACGGATGAGGTCCCAGAGGACTAGAGAATTGCTAATGCTGTCCCCTTGTTTAAGAAGGATAGCAGGGATAATCCAGGTAATTATAGACCGGCGAGCCTGACGTCAGTGGTAGGGAAGCTGCTGGAGAAGATAATGAGGGACAGGATCTATCCCCATTTGGAAGAAAATGGGCTTGTCAGTGACACGCAACATGGTTTTGAACAGGGAAGGTCATGTCTGTCCAATTTAATAGAATTCTTTGAGGAAGTTACAAAGTTGATTGATGAGGGAAGAGCTATCGATGTCATATACATGGACATCAGTAAGGCATTTGATAAGGTTCCCCATGGTAGGCTGTAGGAGAAGGTGAGGTCGCATGGGGTCCAGGGTGTACGAGCTAGATGGATAGAGAACTGGCTGGGCAGCAACAGACAGAGAGTAATCGTGGAAGTGAGTTTCTCAAAATGGAGACCTGTGACCAGTGGTGTTCCACAAGGATCTGCGCTGGGGCCAC
>NW_025197807.1:0-5297 GCF_004010195.1 Chiloscyllium plagiosum
ACCTGAACAGGTTAGGTGAATGGTCAGATGCATACCAGATGCAGTTTAATGTGGATGAATGTATGGTTTATCCACTTTGGTGGCAAGAATAGGAAGGCAGATTAGTTCCTAAATGGAATCAATTTAGGTAAAGGGGCAGTACAGAGAGATCTGGGTGTTCTTGTACACTAGTCAATGAAGGTAAGCATGCAGGTACAGCAGGTAGTGAAGAAGGCTAATAGCATGCTGGCCTTCATAACAAGATGGATTGAGTATAGAAGCAAAGAGGTTCTTCTGCAGCTGTACAGGGCCCTGGTGAGACCTCACCTGGAGTACTGTGTGCAGTTCTGGTCTCCAAATTTGAGGAAAGACATTCTGGCTATTGAGGGAGTGCAGTGTAGGTTCACGAGGTCAATTCCTGGAATGGCGGGACTACCTTATGATGAAAGACTGGAGTGACTGGGCTTGTGTACCCTTGAGTTTAGAAGACTGAGAGGGGATCTGATTGAGACGTATAAGATTATTAAAGGATTGGACACTCTAGAGGCAGGAAACGTGTTTCCACTGATGGGTGAGTGCCAAGCCAAAGGACACAGTTTAAAAATATGGGGTAGACCATTTAGGACCATGAGGAGAAACTTCTTCACCCAGAGAGTGGTGGCTGTGTGGAATGCTCTGCCCCAGAGGGCAGTGGAGGCCCAGTCTCTGGATTCATTTAAGAAAGAGTTGGATAGAGCTCTCAAGGATAGTGGAATCAAGGGTTATGGAGATAAGGCAGGAACAGGATACTGATTAAGGATGATCAGCCATGATCATATTGAATGGTGGTGCAGGCTTGAAGGGCAGAATGGCCTACTCCTGCACCTATTGTCAATCCATCCTTCTTGTACAGGTCATTGCTACCCCAAAAGAGATTCCAATGATCCAAAAATGTGAATCCTTCTCCCATACACCAGCTCCTGAGCCATGCATTCATCTGCTCTATCTCCTATTCCTGCCCTCAGTAGCTCTTAGCACCGGGAGTGATCCAGATGTTACTACTCTCGAGGACCTCCTTTTTAAATTCCTGCCTAACTCTCTCAGAATCTCAACCTTTTCCCTTCCAGTGTCGTTGGTTCCAATGTGGACAATGACTTTTTGCTGGCCCCTCTCCCCCTTGAGAACATTCTGCACATCCTTGATCCTGGCACCAGGGAAGTAGCACACCATTCTGCTTTTTTCCCTGCTGGCCATAGAAACATCTGTCTGTACCTCGAACTAGAGAGTCCCCTAACACAATTGATCTCTTGGCACCCGACAAACCCCTCGTTGCATTAGAACCATCTCAATACCAGAGACTTGGCTATTCGTGCTACGTTCCCCTGAGAATCCATCACCCCCTACATTTTCCAAAACAGCATGCCTGTTTGAAATGTGTATATCCATAAAAGACTCCTGTACTTGCTGCCTAGCCTCTATTGCCTTTCCTGGAGTAAACCCATCTATGTGACTGTATCTGATATATCACCCCCCCCCCCCCCCCACCTTCGTATAACTGCCACCCATCACATACTGTTTCTGTTGCAAATTCCTCATTGCTTGTAACTGTCTCTGCAACCGATCCATTCGATCTGATAACATTCGCAGCCAACAGCATTTATGGCAGATATAATCCACAGTAACCCTAAAACTCTCTTTAAACTCCTACATCTGACAAGAAGTACATATCACTCTATTAAAGCCATTTTTGCTCCTTCACAATCTACAGATCCAGAAAATAACACTGTCTTATTCCTCACCCAGGTTAAATTAATAGTTAAGACTTATATTTTAAGTTTAATCAAGAGCCATATCTCCAAAAACGTATATTCAAGAAAGAACCCACTCTCCCCACTACTGCAGACTTTCTGTAGCCACACTTAAAAACAACGATTAACTTATCTGATTCTGTGCTGTGAACTTCACCCAAACAGTTCCTCCAAGATAAGTTGTGAACTTCACAGTTTGTTAATTTCCCCAGATGCACTCCGATGTCCAGCGATACATGAATTCAGACAGCAAAGACAGTAACTGTGCAGGTTCTCTCTTTCTCTCTCTTTCTCCTGCAATGACCTCACCATGTTCTTCCTTTGTCTGTTCTTCTCCCTTCTAAAACTGCTGTTGTTTTGACTTTTTTATCCCCCCAAGTTCCAAAACAATGCAACAGCATATAAAACAGTAATTGCTGCTCCTGGAATTCGAGCACCTCCAGCACCTAAAATACCTCAAAAAAGGAGCAGCTGTTACAGCCAGAAATTTTTCCCGTCCTCAAGTCAATGCTACTATATACCAGATGCCCACTGTATGCTTACATCTTGTTATTGTCTGGTAGGGAAACATAACGTAGACAAGATCAGACAAAAATACAACCAAGAACCTCTATTTGTAGAATGCAAAAAGGAACAAAACTGAAACTAACAGAGGATGAACATTCCCCCCGGAATGTCAACCAAATTTATGCATCATTGACCGATGTAACATTCAATCATTGTGTGCTGCATCCTGCTGTTCAATTGGAAGTGGGTGTTGAGGAGGTTACTCATAGATCCTGTTGCAGCTGAGCTTTGTTACAATTCCAGCTCTCTCTAGTCTCTCTTTATAGCTCAATTGCTCCAGTTTGTTACATAAAACAATGCCAGGCTCCTCCACCTCAAAATCTTCATTCTCAAAGATTGCTCTTGTTTCCCAATTCCTCAGCATCCAGAGCATTGCTTCATTGCCTGCTTCAATTGTGCAGAGCACTGTGTGCCAGGATGATGTGGCACACTCTGGACTGTATTGGAGGTCACCCAGAAAGTGAGTCAAATCCAATAATGTCTTTTGTGCAACTTATTGATATGGTCTGTGGGTATGACCAACCTTTTAAGACTAATGTTCCTGAAGACAAATCCCACACTCAAAAACTGAAGGAAATCTATCAGAGACAAAATCCCCAACACTCTGACCAAACTCAAACAACATTAACTCACTTAAGGGCATAATTGTATGATAAAAGGACAGTTAGAAGGATGTGAGGAAATAGTTTCTTACCCAGAGTGTTGAGGTGGGGGGGGGTGGGGGTGCGCTGATAGTGGTATTCCAGAATGATCTCTCTTCGAGGGTAGCTAAGGCGGGAGCCTCGCAACCTTCAAATTGTACTTGGATGAGCACTTGAAGTGTCTTAACATTCAAGGCTATGGCCTTGGTGCTGGAAAGCAGGACTAGTGTAAATTTAGAATAGTTTTTGTTAGTGCAGCCTCGATGGATTGATCAGCCTCTTCTTTACCAAATGATCCTATGACCCTCGACACATCCAAGCAATGGAATCCTGGCATCAGCAGCCCTATACTCTGACCCACCATGTTCCTTAATGAGACATGAGCAGCATTTTATCCGCATTCCACCCCTGTCAGGGAAATTCGGCAGTGGTGTCTGTGGTAGAATTTGATAGAGTCAGCATGGATTTACAAAAGGCAAATCATGCATGACAAATTTACTGGAAATCTTCAAGGATGTAACCAGTAGAGCTGATGAACCTGTGGATGTGCATTATTTGGACTTTCAAAAGGCTTTTGACAAAGTCCCACATAAGGGAGATTAATGTGTAAAATTAAAGTGCGTGAGATATGTGGAGCAATGTATTGAGATGTAAAACTACTTGGGAAACAGAAACAAAGAGTAGGAATAAAAAAAGTATTTTCTGAGTGGCTGGCAGGGATTAGTGGGGTACTGCAGAGAGCAGTGCTGGGACTGCAGCTATTGACATTCTATATTAATGATTTCAATGAGGGAGCCAAATGTAATGTCTCCACATTTGCATATGACACAAAGCTGGGTAAGAGGGAGAGCTATGAGGAGGATACAGATGCTTTAATATGATTTGGGTAAGATGGGTGAGTGGGCAAGTGCATGACAGATGTAGTAAAATGTGGATAAATGTGAGGTTATCCACTTTGATAGCAAAATCATGAAGGCAAATTATTATCTGGCTACATACTGAGGGGGGAAGATCTGAGTATGAGGATTCAAGGACGGGAGGAGGAATATCTTGCTGCAGTTATGCAGGGCCTTGATGAGACAACACTTGGATTATTATGTGCAGTTTTGTTCACTTTATCTGAGGAAGGATATTCTTGTTATAGAGAGAGTGTGACAAAGGTTGTACCAGCCTGAATCCTGGAATGGTGGGGCTGACTATGAGGAGAGGTTGAATTGCTTGGAATTACATTCACTGAAATTCTGATCTTAAATGAAATGGACGATGCAATGATTGCAAATCCAATGGATCTATGTTTTGCGAATGGCACCTTCATGTTTTAATCGCTACAATGTCATAGCATCCAACAAATATGGATGCCATACTTTTACCCTCAAACTTATGCGAACACTGTATTGTTCCTGCCATTTTCTAGTAGTATTTTGTATCTAGAGAAGGGAAAGTTATAGCTGGCAACGCAGATCTCACCAGACACCACCAACACCCAGAACCTTCATGAACCTTGCACTTGCCCAACAACTAATTAAAATTCATCCCACCCCTATGGAGGCTAAAGGCCCCCCCCCCCCCCCCCCCACCCGCTGCTGCTGTGACCTCTCATGCACATCTCTGCCCCATGGGCTATCTGCCAATATGTTGGGGAGATGCCATGATGTTTAAGATGGGTTGACAGATACCAATTTTTGTAAATGAAGAGTGTGTCCAACTGATACCTGTGAGTCATGCCTGTTGCTGCTGAGTATTGCTGCGAATAAGTGGTGAACTGAATCTGCCAGGTTTCCTTGTCAGGTTTTCCTCATGAGAGAAAGTGAGGGCTGCAGATGCTGGAGATCAGAGCTGAAAATGTGTTGCTGGAAAAGCGCAGCAGGTCAGGCAGCATCCAAGGAACAGGAGAATCGACGTTTCGGGCATAAGCCCTTCAGGAATGAGGTTTTCCTCATGTCTAGCTTATTTGGTGAATTTGGTATGATGGGAGCTAGGTACTTTTTTTTTCTTTACTTGTCCCAATGCTATCCTTTGGATTGTGAATCCTTTTATCACTGAATTTGTCCTGCCTATCTCAGATCTTTTTGTTATTCTTCTCTTCCCCCTCCCCCCACCCCCCATTCACTTCTTCGAAATCTATTAGATTTTTAACTTTCCTCTGTTCTGATGCAAGGTCACAGACCTGAAATGTTAGCTTGATGTTCCTTTCCTCAGATGCTGTCATTTTTCAACCATTTTTTGTTTTAATTTTGCATCCTGTAAGGTATGCTACTCAAATCTATATGCGGTATTTAAGATGAGCTGTGCTCCAAGGGTCTGTACAATTGAAACACTATGC
>NW_025197808.1:0-5297 GCF_004010195.1 Chiloscyllium plagiosum
CTGCCTGTCCCTCCAGCCGCCTCGGGGTACGTCCACAAACAGAGCGACGAGAGCCCTCTGTTCCTGTCTCCTGCTCGTGAACGTGTCACGTGGAGACTTGGGGTCCAAGCACAGGTCCCTGCGGGTCACCGCTAGTCACCATCTGTCACCCTGAAACAGACCCCCGTTTACCCCCCCCCTGTCTGCCCGTCAGCCATCTCAACCTGAACAGACCCCCATTTACCACCCCCCCACTCTCTGCCAGTCAGCCAATCCTCCACCTGTGCCAGTCCCTTCTTCCTAACACCACGGGCTCTTATCTTATTTAGCAGCCTCCTGTGTGGCACCGTTCCACCACCTCTGTTAGCTCGGTTTGAGAAGATTTGCAGCTCAGTTGACGTTCTGGATGGTAGGTTTGCTCGCTGAGCTGGAAGGTTGGTTTTCAGACGTTTCGTCACCATGCTAGGTAACATCATCAGTGAGCCTCTGGACGAAGCACTGGGTGGCATGGCCCGCTTTCTACTGACGTGTTTGGGTTTCCTTGGGTCGGTGATGTCATTTCCTGCGGTGACGTCATTTCCGGTTCTTCTTGTCCTCGGAGGGATGTGTTGTCCCAGTTGAAGTGGTGTCCTTCCTCATCTGTACGTGAGGATACGAGTGAGAGTGGATCATATCATTTTGTGGCGAGCTGATGTTCATGTAGATACGGATGAGGAAGGACACCATTTCAACTGGGACAACACATCCCTCAGAGGACAAGCCAAATAGAGACACACACAAGACTTCCTAGAAGCATGACATTCCAACCGGAACTCTATCAGCAAACATACTGACTTAGATCCCATTTACCACCCCCTGAGAGAAAGAATGGGAAATGACGTCATCGTAGGAAATGATGTCACCACTGGACATGACATCACCAACCCAAGGAAACCCAAACACATCAATAGAAAGTGGGCCATGCCACCCAGTGCTTCATCTGGAGGCTCACTGAAGATGTTACCTAGCATGGTGACGAAACGTCTGAAAACCAACCTTCCAGCTCAGCGAGCAAACCTACCATCCAGAACCATCTCCCAGAAGGAAGGTAGGGATCCTCCTTTCAGTGGAGCAGTAGCTGCCAGCACCTTGTCAACGTTACCCAGGTGAGTCTCCTAGTCAACGACGGAGGCACTCCCTTCCTTACAGCCCAGGACCCCACAGGAAAGGATACAGACCAGCGAGGTGGTGCCGATAGCCAGGATGGTGCCGGTGGGTATCGATTTCTGAGCGTCTTTCAGATCACCTGAGCGATTCGAACCTGCCATTATCCCTGCAGGGGGAGAGAGGGGGAAACGTCAGACAGAGAGAGAGAGAGAGAGAGAGAGAGAGAGAGAGAGAGAAAGAGACAGGGGTCAGAGAGAAGGTGGGAGGGAGTGAGGGAGGGAGGCAGTGAGATGTCAGTGAGAGTGAGAGTGAGAGAGAGAGACAGAGACGGAGAGAGTGAGAGTGAGAGAGACAGAGACAGAGACGGAGAGAGTGAGAGAGAGAGAGAGAGAGACAGAGACGGAGAGAGTGAGAGTGAGAGAGACAGAGACGGAGAGAGTGAGAGAGAGAGAGAGAGAGACAGAGACGGAGAGAGTGAGAGTGAGAGAGAGAGAGAGAGAGAGAGACACTTTATCGAATGTTTTCTGGAGATCCAACTCCAGTGTAACTCCAGGCTCTCCTTTATCTATAACACATGTTACTCTTTCAAATTACTCCAATAAACTGCTACTTTCCAGTCTGATGGAGTGTTTCCTGAATCAAGGGAAGTTTGAAAAGTTAGATAGGGAGAGAGGGAGACGTCAGAAAGAGAGGGAAGGAGGGAGAGACAGAGAGCGAGATAAGGACACAGACATCGGAGAGAGTATGACTTGAACTGGCCGTTATTCCAGTGGATAAAGACAGAGATTATGGAAACTCGACACAGAGTCAGGAGATGGGGAGAGATACATCAGAAAGACGCAGGCAAGCAAGCAGAGTGTGCAATTTACTAAAAGGAAAGTTCAAATTACTACGGGGGGGGGGAGCAAGGTGAATGTTCACACAGCAACCCCTCCCCCGAAGTTTAAAGGACTGTGTGATATTGGAAGGTGGGGGCGGTGAAGGTAATGTTTCACTCGCAGAACCTCCCGGTGACCCCACACACAGACACACGCGAACACGCGCACACAGACACACGCGAATGCCCGCACACAGACACACAGACACGCAAACAAACACTTACCTGTCACTGACGGGAAGAATATGCCGACCAGAACGGTGAAGGAGGCGGCGATATCGGCGAAAACATACGGTAGCTTGTTACTGGTCGAGCCGTGGACATCAGTCGAGGGCACGGACGCCTTCTCCACAACCTCACCCTTCTCCAGATAGTGGCTCCAAAAGTTCTCTGCTCAGCAGCAGGACAGACAGGGAGAGAGTGAGACAGGGAGGGAGTGTGACAGCAAGCTAACCCACCCCAGCCTGTACATCCCTGAGCACTACGGGACAATTTCCCAGGCCTTTTTCCCATGCCCTTTTCCAATCCCAGCTTCCTGCACACAGCCTATAGCCCTGCAGCTTTCAACACATCAGATACAGACCCAGGTACTTTTTAAAAGAGTTTCAGGACTCTGTGCTTACCAGCAACTCGGACAGCAAACTCCAGACAGCCGCCAGCCTCTGTGTAAAAATGATTTTCCTCCCGTCTCCCGCCCATCCCCCAATCCTTCTGCCCCATAGCTTGAATGTCTCACGCCTGGTTTTAAACTCTTGGTGGGGGGGGGGGGGGGGGGGGGAAACAGGTTCCTCCTGTCTACGTTATCTCTACCCCCCCATAGCTTTGTAAACCTCAATCCCATCTGCCTTTAGCCTTCTCTTCCTGGGCAGAGTGTCCGCCAGGGTGTGTAATGGTCTGGCGTGGTAACTGCTCTGCCCAGGGCCGTGAGGAACCTACAGGAGGGTGGTGTGCACAGCCCAGGCCATCCCTCCATGGACTCCATTTACACGGCTCACTGCCGTGGGCAGGCCGCCAACATCATCAAAGATCCATCGTACCCCGGGAATGATCTCGCATTACCTTTCCCTCAGGGTGAAGGTACAGAAGTCAGTACACACACACAGGCATGCACTCTCTCTCACACACGTGCACACTCTGTCACACATGTGCACATGCACGCACTCACAGTCACACATGCACTCACACACGTGCACACTGTCACACGTGCACATGTACGCACTCACTCACACGTGCACACTGTCACACGTGCACATGTACGCACTCACTCTCACACACACGTGCACACTGTCACACATGTGCACATGTACACACACTCACTCATACACGCACTCTCACACGTGCACACTCCGTCACACATGTGCACATGCAAGCACTCTCACACACGTGCACACTCCGTCACACATGTGCACATGCACGTACGCACTCTCACACACGCGCACTCTCTCTCTCACACACGCACTCTCACACACGCGCGTGCGCACACTCTCACAGAGACTACTCAGACCCCTTGGCACCGTGGTTGCCCACAAACCCACCAACACACTAAAACAGCAGCTAATGAACTTGAAAGACCCCACACAGACAACAAGCAAAACTAATGTCTGTTACATAATACTGTGCAAGGACTGTAACAAACACTACAATGGACAAACAGGCCGAAAACTCGCCACCAGGATACATCAACAACTAGCCACAAAATGACATGACTCTCTCTCACTAGTATCCTCACATACAGATAAGGAAGGACAACACTTCGACTGGGACAACACATCCACCCTAGGACAAGCCAAACAGAGACGTGCACGAACATAGCATTCCAACTGGAACTCTATCAACAAACACATTGACTTGGATCTCATTTACCACCCCCTGACAAAACAGGCAATGACATCACCACAGGAAATGACATCACCAACCGAAGGAAACCCAAACATATAAATAAAAAGCAGGCTACACCAAGAGTGCTTCATCCAGAGGCTCACTGATGATGTTACCTAGCATGGTGACGAAACGTCTGAAAACCAACCTTCCAGCTCAGCGAGCAAACCTACCATCCAGACCCCGGAAGTTGGATTGGAATTGGACAATGGAAAGTCCCCCAGGATGGTCTGGAGAAGCAGCTCAGGCGAGGTCACCTCATCGTGACCTGCCGTACGACCGCACAAAGTTAACTTGAAGCACCGAGATCGTTTGTTGTGCTTATCGCTAATTTATCGCACACTTCACTGTTCTAACATTAACCGTGTCAGCTAAACCAGTGTCACTGCGCACCATCAGGCAGGGCCCACTCACAGTTCTTTTGCTGAATATAAGAATTTAAACACAACCGTGTGAGAACAAGGAATAAAGAAAATTCCAGCCCAGGAACATGCCCTCCAAGCCAGCGCCGATCCAGACCCGACCCGCTATCTAAACCTGCTGCCTATTCTCTAAGGAGCTGTATCCCTCTGCTCCCTGCCCATTCATGTATCTGTCCAGGTACGTCTTAAATGACACTATCATGCCCGCCCCTACCACCTCTGCTGGCAATGCGTTCCAGGTACCCACCACTCTCCCATGCATATCTCCCCTAAACCTTTCCCCTCGTGACCAATAGTAATTGAGCCCCCCCCACTCTGGGGAAAAGCTTCTTCCTATCCACCCCTGTCTACACCCCTCATGGTTTTTCGGCCTCAATCAGGACACCCCTCCCCTCAACCTCCTTATTTCCAATGAAAATAATCCTAATCTACTCAACCTCTCCTCATAGCTAGCGCTCTCCATAACAGGCAACATCCTGGTGAACCTCCTCTGCACTCTCTCCAAACGTATCCACATCCTTTTGGAAATCTGGCAACCGGAATTGTACGCAGTATTCCAAATGTGCCAGCCATTGCCACCTTCAGAGAACAATAGACCTGAACACCCAGATCTCTCTGTACATCAATTTCCCCCAGGACCTTTCCATTTACTGTATAGCTCGCTCTTGAATTGTTTGGGCAGCTACAACACTCCGATTGAGTGACAGTCTACCCAATCTCTCAGGATTGACTGTAACAATCTGCCCACCGCGTAGTTAACGCTCACTGACCGATAATTGTTCGGCATTTCTTTTTTAAACAATGGAACCACACTTGCGATCCTCCAGCATTTCGCCTGTGCTGAGTGAAGGTTGGAAAATAATCCTCAGAGCATCTGCTATTCCCTCCCTGGACCCTAGGGAACAATCCATCCAATCCTTTCATCTGTATCTCCGCTCCCTCCCCTCCCAGAGGCTCTCTCTCTATGGGGGTGGGGGGGTGGGGAGAGAGAGAGA
>NW_025197809.1:0-1169 GCF_004010195.1 Chiloscyllium plagiosum
AACCTCTGCCTATAACTTTGAGCCTTTAGCCCAAGAAACATCTTTCGAAAATTTTTCCACGCTCTTTCTAGTTCAATGATATCCTTTCTAGAGCAAGGTGAACGAAACTGAACACAATACTCCAACTGCAGCCTTACCAACACCCTGTTCAACTGCAACATAACGTCCCAACTTCTATACTCAATGTGCTGATGAAGACCACTTAGCCAACAACCTTCTTCATTGTCCTGCGTATTTGTCACTCAAATTTTAGACAACCGTGCACCTGATCTCCAACGTCCTTTTGTTCCACTACACTCCTTAAGGTTCTCAAATTCATCATTAAACTCCTACCTCGATTTAACTTTCCAAAATGCAAGACGCCACACTTATGTGTATTAAACTCAAATTGCTATTTCTGAGCCCACTTCCTCAGCTTATCAAGGTACTGCTGCAATTTCTGATAATTTTTCTCATTGTAAATGATGCCTCTTAATTTAGAGTCATCTGCAAACTTACTAACCTTGCGTTGTGCACTCTGGTCCAAATTATTGGTATAAGATAACGAACAGCAATGGGCCCAGAACCGACCACTGAGGCACTCCACTAGTCACAGGCCTCCAGTCTGACAAGCATACCTCCACCATAGCCATTTGCTTCATGACGTCAAGCCAACTGTGTCACCAGTTTGCAGGTTTAAATTGGCGTCCATGCCATCTAACCTTCCAGAGCGACCTACCATGTGGAACCTTATCAAAGGCCTTACTGAAATCCATATAGACTATGTCCACCACCATGCACTTGTCAGCGTTCCTGGTCACGTCCTCAAAAATCTCGAACAAAATTTGTAAGGCATGATCCACCATGCACAAAGCTATGCTGACTGCTCCAAGTCAAACTCTGTCTTTCCAAATGCATGCATATCTTATATCTCAGAAGCTTCTCAAGCGGTTTACCGAAAACAGATGTGAAGCCTACTGGTCTATCTTTCACAGGCTTTTCTTTGCAACCCTTCTTCAATAAGGGCACATTTGTTACCGCCCAGTCTTCCGGGTCCTTGGCCCCTGAACTGTCTTCTCTCGCCTCTTGCAGTGCTCTTGGATATATCTGGTCAGGACCAAGAGATTTATCTGACTTTATGATTTCTAATATGTCCATCAGCAACTCTGCTGTGATATGGACTGTACCAA
>NW_025197809.1:1808-5298 GCF_004010195.1 Chiloscyllium plagiosum
ATCTCCCTGAATATTTGTTCCTCTTATTCCCATTGATTATTTGGAGGCTTATAGTGCAACCACTATCACATCACCATCCCCCTCTTACTTCTTTGCACCGTTCACAAAACCTCATTGGATATTATCTCAGTTATTTCAACTTTAAATACTAGAGTGATATGTGCCTTAATCAGAACTATTGGTATTTAAATTGTTTCCATTTATATCTCTTCCTCACATTGATTTTCACATTCGCAGCATCCCTTGTCAAGGTACAGTGCAGATATGGAGCTGGCAATGGATGGGAACTGCACATTCTGTCACTTCCAGCATTGGTTACTTGTTTCTGCACACTGGGCAATGATCTAACACAGTGTTAGCGAACAATGCAACAGCCTGGGTTTGTATATGAATGAACGAGTGCGGACTGCACAGTTTCCCACACCGAACATTTAGTCCAGGATTATAGATCAAGCATTGGTGTGGGCTGCATAGTGTTTCACTCTGGACATTGCTGGGTTGTATACAGCTGTACACTAGCTGGATCTACACAGTGCTCCATCCTGAATATGTCATGGATGGGCTGGTTATGCGAGTTGGATTGTGAATGTGAGAGTACGAAACATCTGACAATACTTTACGTTGTGTTTTCATTCTTGTCATTGGACCCCTCAAATCCTGACTCATCCGGTTAGACCCATCCTTCTGGATGAGTCATGGTGAGTGTTGTTGCAGCACCTGAGTCTGCAACATGACCAAGAAACGGAGCAGAGGCTGCAGAGAGGGGCGTCTGTTTGTTCCAAGCAAACTCCCCTTCTCTCCCAGTGTCCCATACTGGAGGGGAGTGAGTCACCTCCTGCTGTCCTTACACAACAGGATGCTGGGGCCTCACTAACCTCAGATTTCCCTGTGCCCCAGTTTCGAGCTCTGTGTGATTCCCTCCTGTCCCTGTGTCACAGTCTCAAGCAGTTGAATGACTGCATCCTGTTCCTGTGTCCCAATCTTGAGTAGCTGTGTGACTGCCTCCTGATCCATGGTTTGCGAAAGTAGACGTCCTCCTCCTGCTACTGACTAACAGATTCCAATAGCTCTGCACTCACGTGCTGCTCCTGTGGAATGGAGTCGAGGGCCTGAATGACCTCTTCACATTCCTTACAGCTTCTCTTGACTAAAAACCTTTCTCCTGTTTTTGTAAAACACCGTCAAAATTTGAATGATATATTTTTACTCTCAGCAATTGAACAAACAAGTTGCCTGACAGAATTCAGAAGCTGAATAGCCTCCTCCTATTCCTGTGTTATACACTCAAGCGGCAATAGAGTTTTAGAGATGTACAGCACGGACAAATACCTTTCGGTCTGATTGCCCATACCAACCAAATATACTAAATAAATCTCGTCCCCCTTGCCAGCACTTGGCCCATCTCCCTCTAAACACTTCCCATGCATGTATCCATCCAAATGCCTTTTAAATGGTGTAACTGTACCTGCCTCCACCACCTCCTTTGGCTGTTCAATCCATACACACAGCAGTCTCTGTGTGAAAATGTTGTCCCTCATGTTCCTTTTTAAATCTTTCTCCTCTCACCTTAAACCTTTGTCTTCTAATTTTGGGCTTGCCTATCCTGGGTAAAAGACGTTGACTGTTTACCTTATCTATGCCCCTCATGCTTTTATAAACGTCTTTATGGTCACCACTCAGCCTCAACACTTGAAAATAGTCCCAGCCTATTCAAACTCTCCTTGTAACTCTAACCATCCAATACCTGCAACATTATTTTAAGTCACTTCTGCACCCTTTCAGGTTTGACAACATCTTTCCGACAGCAGGGAGACCAGAATTAAAGGCAGTATTACAAAAGTGGCCATAACAATGTCCTGTACAGATGCAACATGTAGTGAAAATGTTTAGACTCAAAGTACGGACCAAAAAGGGAAGATCACCAAGTACCTTCTTCACTGCGCTATCTACCTGTGACGGCAGTTTCAAGGAACGGAGAACCTGCACCACAAGATGACACAGCAGCTCAGTGACGAGCATTGCTGATTCAGAGCGCAGCGATCTGGGTTTAATTCCATCCTTGATTGGCTGTGTGGAGTTTGCACATCCGCCCCATGTCTGCATGAGTTTCCTCTGGATGTTATGTTTTCCGCCGACAGTATAAAGATATACAGGTAAGGGTAGATTGGCCATGCTAGATTGCGTGAAGTACCCAGGGATGTGTAGGCGAGGTGGCTTAGCCATGGGAAATGCAAGCTCAGAGGGATAGGGTCGGGAGTGTCCAGTGGGATACTGTTTAGAGGTTCGGTGTGGCCTCGATGGGCCGAAAAGCCTATTTCCTAACTGTAGGAATTCGATAATTTCGGTGGAGTTCTCCTTGATTGGCAGCTTTCGACAGAACCCTACCTATATGTCTTGCCTTGATTTGTCTTGCCAAAATGTAATAGTTCACATTTAACTAAAATAAACTCCATCTGCCAATCCTTGGTTCACCTAAGCAAAGTCCCATTGTAGTCTGAGAGATAATTCTTCACTGTCGACTACACCACCAAATTTGGTATTATCTACAAACTTCCTGACCATACTTCATATATTCTAATACAAATGATTGTATAAGTGACAAAAGGCAGTGGACCCATTATTGAGCTTTGTGGCACGCCACTGGTCACCGGCCTCCAACTTTAAAGAACAAATGTCCACTATCACGTCCTGTTTCCAATATTCAAGAAAATTTTGGATCTAACAGGCGAGCTCTCCCTGGATTCCAGGGAGTCTGACCTTGCAAACCAGTCTCCCATGCAGAATATTTTGCTTTTCTTACTGAATTCCATAAAGACAACATCCACTGTCCTGCCTTCATCAATCATCTTCATCACTTTTCAAAAAATTCCACGAAGTCAGTGGGATGTGATCTACAAAGCCCTCTTCAGTCCATGTCTTTCCAAATGCATATCGATCTTTTTCCTCGAAATCCCCTCCAACAATTTAGTCACCACTGACGTCAGGCTCACCAATCTATGGTTACCCGTTTTCTCCTTACTTTCTGAAATAATAACACTATGTTAGCAGCCCTCCAGTCTTTTGACACCTCACCTGTGGAAATCAATGTTACAAATATATCAGCAAAATGTTGAGCAATCTATCTTCTAGCTTCTCACAAATATCTGGGAAACAACTGATCAGGTCCCAGGGATTTGTTCACCTTTATCTGTTTTAAAATATCCAACACCTCATTGTAATATAGACACTTTCAATGTATCGCTATATATTTCTTCATTCTCTCGCTCTTGTAACCTCCTCCACATTAAATACTGAGGACAAATACATGTATTGTATCCCTCCAATCTCCTGTGGTTCCATACATAGGTAGCCTTACTGATCTTAAAGGGGCCCTTTTCTCACCCTAGTTAATCTTTTGCCATTAAAGGATTTGTATAATTTCTTCAATACCTCGTTAACCGTATTTCTAAAGCCATCTCTTGTCCACATTTTTCTGGCCTGATATCCCCAT
>NW_025197810.1:0-5298 GCF_004010195.1 Chiloscyllium plagiosum
AGCACGGGGTTAGATACAGAGTAAAGCTCTCTGCAGAATGAGGGCTGTTGCAGTCCCATTCCTTCACTGCAATTCCCTGCCTTCTCCCAATATCCTTGGGCACCATTTCGGTCGAAATAACCATCCAGAGGTCCTCTCCAAAGTCTCAGTTGAACCTGCTCTCCCCCACATTTCCAGGTAGCGCATTCCCCCACATTTCCAGGTAGCGCATTCCCCCACCCTCACTGTCGCGGATTGTCGCGAGGTCAGCCAGGGGCACCTGAGAGAACAGGAGTTCCCTGAGTGGGGCTGTTAAGCTGGGTCCAATCAGGGAGCCCTGGCTGACAGATCTGAACAGGCTGGTCCGAGGTTCTGTTGACTCTGAGAGCAGGCCCTGAGGGAGCCGGGTCAGTGTCGGGGACTCTCCGCGGGGAAATGAAGGGAGACAGCTTACCAGGCACTGTGGAGTTTTTTTTTATCACTGACTGCCTCCCTCGTTCTCGCTCGACTTGCACACCTCAGTCCCTGGGTTTCTTTCGCAAACGGAAGTAATTTCTGCCTGTCCAGCCCGAAACTCCACCGAATCCCCTTCTGCGCCTCCAAGGAGAGCTGTCCCAAAGTCTGCGACTGCGGCCTCTCGGTGCCAGGGACCCGGGTTCGATTCCAACCTCGGGGCGACTGTCCATTTGGAGATTACGCTTTCTCCCTGTGTCTGTGTGGGTTTCCTCTCACAGTCCAAAGATGGTCAGGGTGGATGGGCCATGCTAAATTACCCATAGTGCTCAGGGATGTGCAGGTTAGGGTGGATGGGCCATGCTAAATTACCCATAGTGCTCAGGGATGTGGAGGTTAGGGTGGATGGGCCATGCTAAATTACCCATAGTGCTCAGGGATGTGCAGGTTAGGGTGGATTGGCCATGCTAAATTACCCATAGTGTCCAAAGATGTGAATGTTAGGATGGATTGACCATGCTAAATTACCCATAGTGTTCAGGGACGTCTAGGTCAGGGTGGATTGGCCATGCTAAATTACCCATAGTGCTCAGGGATGTGCAGGTTAGGGTGGATTGGCCATGCTAAATGACCCATAGTGCCCAGGGGTGTGTAGGTTAGGGTGGATTGGCCATGCTAAATGACCCATAGTGTTCAGGGATGTGTGGGTTAGGGTGGATTGGCCGTGCTAAATGACCCATAGTGCCCAGGGATGTGCAGGTTAGGGTGGATTGGCCATGCTAAATGACCCATAGTGCTCAGGTACAGTGTCCTAGCCTGCCCACCCCTGAACACTATGGGGTAATTTCGAACTGCTGATCCACCTTGCTGCATCTGGATTGGGTACTTTCTTTCGAGAGTCATTGTGCACACGCCAAAGTCTGAGGGAGTGGAGGCGACAGTGTGGTGTTGTGAGTGTGGCGTCGACCCTGGATGTCCGCATGCAGGAATCTTGAAGCTTTCCTCCAGTGCACCTTTCCACAAAGTCTGACGTCCTGTTGCTGCGATCGCTATCATGCTACCGTCTGCTTTGAGCAACTGAAACTCTGTGAGCCTTGACCTTTCTGCAGGGCTCCTCCATTTCAGTCTGCCTTACTGTGTCTTCTGCCAAAATGGGGAGCTTCCCGCCTTGCCACTTTTTCACCACCAGCTCTCTCTTGGCCCCTCCAGCTTTTCATGTCACGTCCAATGCCCTCTGGGCATCCTGTGACATAATATGGCATTAAGAGGTTCTTTCTGAACGGAGGTTTTAGGATAGAGGTGCTGAGCCGTTTGTTTTAAACCAATAGACTAAACAGCTTGTAGAGTCATAGAGATGTACAGCACGGAAACAGACCCTTCGGCCCAACCCGTCCATGCCGACCAGATATCCCAACCCAATCTAATCCGACCTGCCAGCACCCGGCCCATATCCCTCCAAACCCTCCCTATTCATATACCCATCCAGATGCCTCTTAAATGTTGTACCAGCCTCCACCACATCCTCTGGCAGCTCATTCCACACACGTACCACCCTCTGGGTGAAAAGGTTGCCCCTTTGGTCTCTTTTATATCTTTCCCCATCTGAGAGAAGAAATTCCTCTTTATGACTGTCTTAAATGTGTGACCACTTGGTTGGAAACTTTAATCTCTGCTCTTCGACTCTCCCACAAGTGGAAACAATCTCATGGCATCTACTCTGCCAAGTCTCCTCAGAATCTTATACTTTTCAATAAAATTACTTTTCATTTTTCTAAGTTCCAATGACTACAGGTCCAATCTACTCAAACTCTCCTCATCAGACTGACTCTCCATACCTGTCATTAGCCGAATGAAGGTTCTCTGGACTGCCTCCAATGCCATTATATTTTGCCTGAGATAAGGGGCCCAAAACTGTTCACAGTATTCAATAGAAAACTTTCCCCTTCAACTCTCTCCCTCTCTTTCTCTCTCTCTCTCCCTCTCTCTCTCTCTCCCCCTCTCTCTTTCTGTCTCTCTCTCACACACATTCTCTCTCCCTCCCGTCTCTCTCCCTCTCCCCTCTCTCTCTCCCTCTCCCCTCTCTCTCTGTCCCACAGACACACTCTCTCTATCTCACGGGATGTGACAATATCAGAACAGTTACTGTTTCATCGTTAAACTCTCTGTGACCCTGTTAAGATTTCCCACAGAGTTCAGTCGTTCCAATTCCTTGTTGCTTTTGCTCGATTTTAACTCGCGTGTACAAACAAAGTGGGTTTTGCGTGACATCGCGTAGTCCGACGAATCAAATTTAAAATAAAGTGGACAAAGTTAAAAATCATACGACGCAGGTTTATTTGGAAGCACTAGCTTTCGGAGGGCTGCTCCTTCATCGGTTAGCTAGTGGAGACGGATCACAGAATTTATTCCGAAACATCTTAATGTCAGACACGTGATCCAATATATTGAGCAGTGCTGTCAAGTCTTTCATCTTTTAGAAAGGGTCGCAGGTTTCGGTTCATTAATCTGTGAATCCCAGAGTCTTCTGTCAAGTCACACTCCCGAGATAACGTAAGGTTAGCGACTTTTGAGAAAATCTGCAGCTCGCGTTGAGGTTCTGGGTGTAGGTTTGCTCGCTGAGCTGGAAGGCTGGTTTCCAGACGTTTCGTCACCATACCAGGTAATACCTTTAGTGAGCCTCTGGATGAAGCGCTGGTGGTGTGGCCCATTTTCTGTGTTTGGGTGAGGAAGGACACCACTTAGACTGGGACAACACATCCATCCTAGGACAAGCCAAACAGAGACACCCACGAGAATTCCTCGAATGATGGCATTCCAACCGGAACTCTATCAACAAACACATTGACTTGGATCCCATCTAACACCCTCTGAGGGAAAAAAAACAGGAAACGACATCAGCACGGGAAGTGACGTCACCACAGGAAATGGCGTCACCAAACCCAAGGATACCTAAACACATAAATAGAAAGCGGGCCACACCACCAGTGCTTCATCCGGAGGCTCACTGATGATGCAACCGAATATGGTGACAAAACATCTGAAAACCAACCTTCCAGCTCAGCGAGCAAACCTACATCCAGAAATTAAGGTTTAATAAAAAAACAAAAAGTAACATCCCAGCTCAGACAATACATTAAAGGCGTGAGGTTAGAGTCTGTCTGTATCCCAGTCTTGAGTCAGACTGGTTCGATTTCCAAAGTAGGAATTTATAAAATGTCGCATGGACGAGAAAAAATATTGACTCAATTCCAACGCCTAGCCAAATTACACATAGCTAAACTTCTTCTTATTTTAAAGTTCTGGGCAATCTTGTTTTGATTAGATTCCCTACAGAGTGGAAACAGGCCCTTCAGCCCAAAAAGTCCACACTAACCCTCTGAAGAATAACCTACCCAGATTCTTTTCCCCTGACTAATGCACCGAACACTATGGGTAATTTAGCATGGCCAATCCACCCTAACCTACACATCCCTGAGCACTATGGGGTAATTTAGCATAGCCAATCCACCCTAACCTGCACATCCCTGAACACTATGGGTAATTTAGCATAGCCAATCCACCCTAACCTGCATATCCCTGAACACTATGGGTAATTTAGCATGGCCAATCCACCCTAACCTGCACATCCCTGAACATTATGGGTAATTTAGCATGGCCAATCCACACTAACCTGCATATCTCTGGACAGTGTGGGTAATTTAGCATGGCCAATCCACCCTAACCTGCACATCCCTGGGCACCATGGGTAATTTAGCATGGCCAATCCACCCTAACCTGCACATTCCTAAGCACTATGGGTAATTTACCACGGCCAATCCACCCCTAACCTACACATCCCTGGGCACTATGGGTAATTTAGCATGGCCAATCCACCCTAACCTGCACATCCCTGGGCACTATGGGGTAATTTAGCATGGCCAATCCACCCTAACCTACACATCCCTGGGCACTATGGGTAATTTAGCATGGCCAACCCACCCTAACCGACACTTTCCCGAACACTATGGGTAATTTAGCATGGCCAATCCACCCTAACCTACACATCCCTGAACACTATGGATAATTTAGCATAGCCAATCCACCATAACCTGCACATCCCTGGGAACTGTGGGTAATTTAGCATGGCCAATCCACCCTAACCTGCACATCCCTGGGCACTGTGGGTAATTTAGCATGGCCAATCCACCCTAACCTGCACATCCCTGCACACTATGGGTAATTTAGCATGGCCAATCCACCCTAACCTGCACATTCCTGCAGACATGGGCAGGGGGAAGAATGTGCAAACTCCCACCCAGACAGTCGCCCCGAGACTGGCATTGAAGCCGGAGCCCACGCGATGAGAGGCAGCGGTGCTAACCACTGAGCCACTGTGCTGCCCTTATATATCCTTGCGGGGGTTGGGGGGAGGGGGAGGGGGGTGGGGGAGAGAGAGGGGGTGTGGTTTGGGGGTGGGGGTTGATGTGGTCCATTGAGATTGACGGGGGCCCGCAGCACTTGGCAGTTTCTGAAATAAATCAGTGGAAGCGTGATATCTCTTCAAAGAAACTGTGCTCGCTTTGTCCTGATGACGTTGAGTATATTTTGGAATACTGCAGCTGATAGGTTGTTGTCCCCCTCCACCCCCACATGCCCAGCCCCACCTTGTGAACCACAGAATTATGGGAGGGCCGCTCCCTCAGTAGAGATCCGCCATTTTGGATCGTGATGAAATATTTGCACTCAGCAGGTGGCGGGCTATTTAGGAACTCTCTTCCAAAATGGCGGGTACTCACGTATTTGGGAAATTGATGGGGCGATTTTGTTTTTTTTGGGAGTTGAGGGAGGGGGGAGCAGGTGGGAGGGTACACGATTGTATTGTAGACC
>NW_025197811.1:0-5298 GCF_004010195.1 Chiloscyllium plagiosum
GAGAAAGGGAAGGGCAGGTTCAGTGAGTGAATGGGCACAAAAATAGTCTTTGCAATATAATGTCGAGAAATGTGAAGAATTCTTCAACCATTTCAATCTTGGAAAATTTCAGGACACCAATAACTTTTCGATGCTTATCCCAGTCGTAAATCAAGAGGCAACACGAATCCTTCCGTTCCATTCAGTGCCAGTAGTTTCTATTATTCTCTCGAAATCTTTACTCCGCTCAGACCCTTTCAAATTTGAGGAATTACATCCTGGGTTTGCGTCATTTCGGTCCTTCATATTGATCCCTTTTAGTTCAGTTATCATTCTGGTCAATCGATGCTGCACTCCAATAGACATGGACGCAAAACCTGGATGGCATTTTTCGTTTTTTCCTCACTTATAAAGTGAGTTTGGTGCCGTGCTAACATCAACTTGCAGCAGTGTTCAAAGCTAAATTAATTGACTCTTTCAGAATCATCCGTCCTGACTTGACAGAGTCCAGGATGGTATATTGTCTCAAAAGTGCCGAGGGTCGAGAATATCACCTAACACCTTCAGCACATTTTTGGGGTGGGGTGGACTGCGAGTGGGGCAGGGAGAGGGAAAGTGTGGAAAATGAGGAGGTCATCGTCCACATTGGCGCCAATCATTCAGAATCTTGCATCCTACCATTAATTACTCTTTATTTACAAAGGAAGAGCCTTTGACGGAAGACTGTCACTGAGTCAGGTTCTCAGCATCTCAGTATCCCTCACCTTTACTCTTCAGAATCAGCCTGGTATCCCTAACTGACAGAGACTAATGGCCCCAGTCAGGGATTTTATATCCAGTATAATCCAGCTACCCGACCTCATGACAATCATTACCAAGAGAAAAAAAACAATGAGTTTCTGAAAATGCGGATTACCAATCGGGCAAGAAATTGAAAAGCTGGTCTATGGGTGACTCCGAGTGCTCATTAGGCCGAAGAAGGTGTGGCTGGAAACACTGCTTCCATGAGGAAGGGCTTTGGGCATCTCTGCCATTGGAACTATTTCTCAGGCTGGGGCGACCTGAATATATTGTGATTGCTTTGTTTTAATTGGATGGGGATTGCTACCCAGCTGGGGAGATATACGACTGTTGTTGGAGAATATTTAATCAGACCTGTCAGAGGATTGGGAATCTGGAATCAACTTCATTTAGGAGGGACATAAAGCTGGCCATTCGAAGTAGACAATCTGCGACTGAAAGATAAAAGCAACAGAATCACACTCTGGCTCTGTAAAGATGATATGTGTCTGAATTCTGGTCTTCAGGATCAAACTTCCCTCCCCTACCTCACAGATCTAGGGACAGAGTTATTTCCAGCTCGTTTCTTTATCATTTTCGGGAGATAAATAACATAGTTTCTATCGAAAGGTTTTTTTTTATTTTACTTTGTCTTTATGATGATGTGCGTGGTGTTTGTTCTGAATTAGACTGCAAGAATACATCAATATTTTGAACAGTTCACTACCGCCCAAGAACCTAAAGCCAGAATGCACATTGAAAGGACTAATTTATTACCTCTCACAGCATTGGATTGACACAGGAGCACAGATGTAAGCATGCAGCAATCTGTTATATATTTCCAAAAATTACGAAAACAATGAGATAGCATTATGTCACAATATTGTTGTATTTGGAAGAATGCCCATAAAATGCTCAAATTGTTTAATAAGTTGGAGAATGAAGAAATTTAATTTGAAACTCAGAACCCTGAAGCTAACTAAAAAGAACAACAGGTAATCGATGCATAAATGAGCAAACGTGGACTGAGTTCTCAGTGGATAGGCAATGGCTAAGAAGTATGAAACATCTTAATCAATCACAACACGAATTCAGTCACCTCTCCGACAATAATCAAACAGGAAAACGTGACAATGGGTGGCACTGCCTGATTCCAGGACTGTTCGGAAACTTTCTGATTCCCACCCGTTTACTCAGACTGCACTAACGCTGGTGATGGAGAGCTGTCGCATCCAATTGCAGGTTTCGTTGCAAAATCCAATTTTGGAGAGTATATCCCTCGAGTTTGTAGACAATTTCCTGTAAATGGCCTTTTCCTGGTCCAGGCTGGTAAGGTAGATTGCCAACCTCATTGTCGCACACATAGACAATTACATCGCTGAGGAGTGCGAGACACGGAGACATCGTTCTGCCAAGTACACCACAGGCTTTGTCGGGGTGAATCATTGATCCCACAGCTGACCTGACGTAGTTGGCGATAATTTCAGGCAGGATTCTGTAAATTGAATTTTGCCGTGAAACCGTTCGTCAATCCTCCCCTTGCCCTTTCTAACTGTAGATGAGAGGGATGATAACTTTCCTGTTGTATTCACACAGGCTACCTGTCCAAAGCATACAGTTATCCACTTCCAGAGGTCCAGGCCAATCAAGTGCCACAGAGGTGAAAACAACTCAGATAGGCAGCCATCACATCAGGAAGTTGTACGCTTTCCTAAGTACTTAAGGGTGTTGGTCAGCTTCTACAGAGGTAACGGCTGGTCCAGACTCTCCCGTATGCTGCTATCTCAGACCACAGCGATACAGGACAGGAACAACTGTGCGGCCGCGCTATCTGTGCACTTCATATCATATCGACTGGCAAAAAGGGATTTGCTGATCTTCAGAATGTTCTTCCCGGTGGTCGTGGTATCAGTAGAAACCCTTTTAATCCAGACTGATCGGACAATTCGCCCCAAGGCCTGGCTCCACAAACAAAGAAAAAGATTGTTTGGTCTGTTCTTTTATCCACAAGCTGTACCAAAGGCCACAAATTACTCTCAGCAAACAGTTCCCAGTTCACAGCTCGAAGCCCATTTGATTAAAAGAATGCAAATAACAAAAAGTCAGTGAAGGACCTATCACCTCTGCTCCCCATCATTTCTGGTGTAGTGTTCACCTTCTCCTTTGTTAAGTCCCTGTGGGTATACGAACAGCAAGAGTTTGGAGGGACATAGGTCAAATGAGACAATTTAGTATATCTGATCGGCATGGATGAGTTTGATTTGATTCAACTTGATTGATTTATTGTGGCGTGCACGGAAATGCACTGAAAAGCTTTGTTTATGAGCAGTCCAGGGAGATCACACGAAGCAATGATGTGCAGAACAAAAGATGTTGACAGAGGCATGCAGGTTACATTGCGCACGGCGTACAAGAGAGGTCAGCGTTAGAAAGATCAGCATTACTTGAGTCAAGAGAGTCCATTCAATACTCTAATAACATCTGGGCAGAAGATGTTCCTGAACCTGTTTGTTTATGGTCAGGTTTCTGTACATTCTGCCTCACGGAAGAATTTGTTGGGTATCATTACCGAGGTGGCAGGGTTCCAATGGAGTCCATCGATGGCAGTTTGGCTCACGTGATGGCCTGGGTTGTCAGGATGTCTGACTGGGATGAGATCGAAGATTGATGCAGATAATGAATTTATTGAATGAACCTCAATTTCTGTTTATGTTTCTGATATACAGAGTCTGCAGTTCCTTTGGTTCTGTTCAGCCCCTTCTCTAGCTTGTTGCACAGGAGGAGGTCATTCAGAAGTTGGAGGCAATGGCCCAGTGGAGCTATCACTGGACTGTCAATCCACAGACGCAGGTAATGTTCTGCGGACACACACACACAGCAGATGGCGTCATTTGAATTCCATAAAGTCTGGAATTAAAGAGGCTCATGATGATCGGTTCAGAGAGGGGAACTGCCATCCTTTCCTGTTCACGACTACGTGTGACTCCAGACGTATAACAATGTTGTTGACACTGACCTGCCCTCGAAGCAATTGGGGATGGGTGATAAATACTGATGCTAGCCAGCAATGCCCTTATCCCCGAATGAAGAAAAACAAAGCCCATTCTTGAACCTGAAACAGAGGAATTGGTGGAGGCAATTTCACACATTTTTGAAATGGGAAAGGGGACCAGCAGAAATCCATTCATTCCCTCTAAAGTGGTCAAGAACAGTCGATGGGCATTACGTCAGTCCACACTGTTCGACTTGAAAAAACAAGGCACGCGGGATAGGGGAGGTGTGAGGACAGGGAATTTGTGTGACCTTCAATTCCAATTATATTGGGAATGAGGAACAGTCGGTAAGGTGGACTGAAGTGATCCTTGAAGGCAATTCAACAGAGAGGCAGCTAATTGTGTCAATGAACAGAGTGTGAGCAAGGCTCATTTGTACCAGAAACTTGGCTGTCAGTGCTACATTCCCCTTAGTGTCCATCACTCGCTACATTTTCCTAAACAGCATATCTGGTTAAAATACACATGGCCACAGTAGACTCCTGCGCTAACTATACCCCTCTCCTGACTTTCCGAGCGATAACACATCTGCTTGATCGTGTCAGCTTTTGTTCACTCGCTCCGAAAGCTGCCAACCATCAAACCCCCGAGTTCCTGACAATTCCTCATTGTCTCTAAATGCTGCTTCAACCAATCCATGCGATATGATTGGTTTTGCAATCAAGCATATTTACTGGAGACATAATCATCAGAACTTGGAAGCTCTCCCTCATCTCCTACATCTAACAGGCAGAGGACATGACTTCACTAAAGTCCATCTTCGCACCCTAATAATCTACACGCCCAGAAGATACCACAGCCTTACTGCTCTAAAAGAATGTGCTCACGGCTAATGCAGTGCCTATGCTTTATACTTTTACATTTTAATCAAGTGACAGATCTCAATCAAGCCTAGAACCAAAAAGAAACCACGCTACTCAATATTGTAGATTTACACAAAAAGACTAAGCAAGACAACACTTAAAAACCATAAATGTTCCTACTCCTGTGCTGTGAACTCTCCCACACAAGCTCCTCCTTTATTTGCATTGTGTTGCTTTGATCTTTTTTCCCTAAATTTCCAAAACAATGCAACAGCTCATAAAATAATAATTACTATTCCTGAAATTTGTGGAAGTCTGCGCTGACACCTAAAATACACCAAATTTTGGAGCATCTCTCACAGCCACAATCTTTTCCCGTCCTCGAATTAGGATTACCTCGAATCGTCTGGTCACTATATTACAAAAACATGAGTTGTTGCACTTGAGAAGATGTAATTGTCTGGCGGACATTGCTAACAGAGCTGAGAATGGTTTGTTTCATCATTAAAGGTGCAGACTTATCTCTGTGATGATAAACTAAGGATCTGCTAACTCATTGAATCCCACACAGTTTGTTTTGGAAAGTGATCTATTCCTTGTTAAGTTTAGCAACTGTTCTAATTTGACTGACATTCAGTCAGCAAATAATAGAAATGAAATAGGGAGATGTGACTTTTTACTGT
>NW_025197812.1:0-5299 GCF_004010195.1 Chiloscyllium plagiosum
CCCTGAACAGCATTGCTGCAAAAAGGGATTTTGGGGTTCAATTCGATAGCTTCCCTAAAGTGGCCACACCAGTAGATAGGGTGGTAAAGAAGGTGTATGGCATGCTTGCCTTTATTGGTTGAGGAATTCAGTACAAGAGTCAAGATTTCATGATGCAGCTTTATAAGACTCTGGTCTGGCCACACTGAGAGTATTGCGTTCAGTTCTGGTCACCACTTCACAGGAAAGATGTGGAGGCTTTGCAGAGATTGTAAAAGTGGTTTCCCAGGATGTTGCCTGGATTAGAGGGTATGAGCAATAAGAAGAGGCAAGAAAAATTAGGGTTGTTTTCTCTGGGGTGGAGGAGGCTGAAGGGAGATTTGATAGAAGTTTATAAAATTTTGAGATGCATTGATAGGGTTTTACCCAGAGATGAAATATCTAAAGTTCTTTACACAGAGAGTGGTAAGGGTCTGGAATGCACTGCCAATGATGATGGATGAGGGAGATACACTCCCCGATTGTAAGAGATTTTTAGATAAGCACATGGATATACAAGGGATGGAGGGGTATGAACAAAGGGCAGGCAGAAGGGATTAGTTTAATTGGCATCATTTTCACCACAACATCATGGGCTGAAGAGTCCATTCCTGTGCTGTATTCTTCTAGGCTCTATTTTCAACTAACCTCAGAGGCTGAGGGGCTACCTGATAGAAATTTTCAAAATTATGTGAGGCATGGAGAGAATGTACAGATGGAATCTTTTCCTCAGGATAAAAATGTCACTCACTAGAGGAGATAGATTTCAGGTGAAAAGGTGAACTTTTAAAGCAGATGTGAGAGGGAAGATTTTTACCCAGAGGGTGGTAAATGCCCGGAATGTGCTGTCAGAGAATACAACAGCAACATTTAAGAAGGAAAGTGTCAGAAACATGAATAGACGGGAAAAAGGGGCATGGACTGCACAGAGACAAAAGGTTTTTAGTTTAGAAATGTATCGTGTGTTGGCACAGGCTTGGTGGGCCAAAGGGCTACTTCCTGTGATGTAATGTTCCGTGTTGTTCCCATCTTATTAACATTGTTATATCCAAGCATCAACTTACTGGAAAGATAGGGCCACTGGAAGGATGAGGGCAGCACGTGGATGGGAACGCCATCACCTCAGAGCCCCCTCTCCATTGTGTGACCGTCACTGTCAAATCCTGGAACTGCCCAATGAACAATGCTGGGGTACTGACACCACATTGTAGCAGGGAGGAGAAAGTGAGGACTGCAAATACTGGAGATCAAAGTCGAAGAGCGTGGTGCTTGAAAAGCTCAGCCAGTCAGGCAACATCCCAGGAGCGGGAGAATCAACATTTTTGGCATAAGCCCTTCAGCAGGATTGAGGCTTGTGGCCCAAGGGGGCTGAGAGATAAATGGGAGGGGGAGGGGGTGGGGGGGAAGATGGCTGGGATTGTGATAGGTAGATGAAGTTGGGTGTGAAGGTAATAGGGCAGAGAGGAGGGTGGAGCAGACATGGAGGAAGGAAGATGGACAGGGAGGACAGTTCAAGAGGGTGGTGCCAAGTTGGAGGTTGAATCTGGGATAAGGTAGGGGGAGGGGAAACGAGGAAGCTGATGAAATTCACATTGATCCCGTGTGGTTGGAGGGGTCCAAGGCAAAAGATGAGGCGTTCTTTCTCCAGACATCGGGTGACCAAGGTTTGGCGGTGGAGCATTGTAAATGCCTGCGACTGCTCAGGTGAAATAAAAACCATTCAGAAGGGAGGGCAGAAATACAGGAACAGCAACTGAAATAAACAGGGCACAAAAATTGGCCAAAAAGCAAAGCATGCTGGGAATCCTGAGCCAAGACAGACACACAAGAGACAATTCTGCCCAGGGACAAGTCCTTGCTCGATTTATGCCCGGATAATTGAAAACTGGAGAGGCATCAGAGCACATTACAAAGTGTGTCAAACAAACATCACAAGATGCATGGGACCTGCCTCAGTCAGGCAGAAGACCAGGTGTGTATTCTGGAATGAAACCAGACTTCCAGGCCCAAGGCAGACACATCGAACGGGTCACTGTTAGCAAGCCATCGAGTACCATTAGCAGCATTTCAAGGTGATAAAACCAATTAGTTCGATTGCCCTGATTAGCAAGTCCTTGGAAGGTTCCACAAGGGAGCCAGGAGGGTATAAGAACCCTCTATTGCATCCTTTGCACCCGATGTGGCCTCCTCTATATTGGGGAGACAGGCCGCCTACTTGCGGAGCGTTTCAGAGAACACCTCTGGGACACCTGGACCAACCAACCCAACCACCCTGTAGCTCAACATTTCAATTCCCCCTCCACCAAGGATATGCAGGTCTTTGGACTCCTCCATCGTCAGACCACAGCGAAACGACGGTTGGAGGAAGAACGCCTCATCTTCCGGCTAGGAACCCTCCAACGCTGCGCTTTTCCAGCAACACATTTCCATCTCGGTATAAGAACCCGGCCTGGCAGGACTTGACCGGACCTCACTCTCCAGCCGACCTACAGGCAGGTCAGGATACAGCAGTGAGCAGAGCAGCTCACCCTCTGACCAGAGAGAGAATCAATTCATGAAGAGAGGTACAGACGGAACAATTCAACAAAGCAGCAAAAGATCTGGTAAGTGTTTTAATATTCAAAAGAATTGGATCGTTAGAAATAGAGTTGGTAAAATTGTCGAGTGTAGTTTTTCCCTTTGTTGTCTCAAATAAAATTGGGACTTGGCTGACTGACTGCAGTCTCATGCTGTGTTGTCCTTACCTGATACACGCTAAGGATCCTGGGTAAATAAATATTGTGTACACTGGTCGAGGAGTCTGCAGACTCTTAGAAACACACATTACTAGACAAAAGACATGGACTGTCGCAACTCAAAAACAGGACTCACCACCATCTTCGGGCAAGAAGGAATGAGCAATAAAAACCCACCTTGTCAGAATCTCCTACACCCCGGGAGGCAACAGGAAATACTATGTGTCGACAAAGTGAAATGACTGAACTGAAGTACTTTAGCGTGTTCAGGGGTTTTTTTACATTTTTCATTTCTTCGATGTGAATGAAGAGCACTTGAACCACTCATATAAAGATAAATGTCAGCTCCACCCATTGCTCTGAAATATAGACCCTGTAAATGTACAGATGGATAATTAAAATTTAGCCTCAGGTCTGCCGTTTGGGTCTGTCTTTCTTTCAGTGAACATTGTGTGGTCCAGATTTGACCAACATTTACACCATTGCTGTTCATGAGTGAGATACTGAGCCAATTTTATTACTTTACATAAAGAGACATACACGTCACCATTTGGCCCATTTCACAATAATGTCTCCATGGTGATACATTTTAACGTTGAACCATGAGACATGCAAAGAAATATTGTTACGAGGCATAAAGTGACTTCACCTACACCAGGGCCATCCAAATTCCTGAATTTGACTCACTGCAAATTTTACAACATGAGACACAAAATGTACCTGTAATTCCTCTAGGCTCTTTACTCCCTGGAACAGTGGCACATCTTGTGGTAAAACCTGAACCAAGCAGGAACGAGAAGGTGGGTGGTGGGTGGGAGAGTGATCCCACACGGCATGGGGTCACCACCTGAGACTGGAGGGAATGATCCCTGGCATTGGGAAAGTGGTCCAGGAAAAGGTCTGGGAGAGATTACAACTGGGGAAGGGGAAGGGAAACCTGGAGCAGGGAGTGGGGAAGAGATGGGAGTGGGAGCTGGAGTGACACTTGGACAGACCAGAGGGTGGGAATAGAGGGACAGTCTCGAGGGGTTTAATACCCTATTCTGCCACCTTTACTCTGTAAAAAACATACAAAACATTAAATCCTTACATTTAGCTGGGCCTAACCAACCAAAATGTGAAAATACACCAGGTTTGAGCTGACAGATCTCACAAGAGGAGTCACAGTCTCACTGCCTGTGTCAGTGGTTATAATCACATCTGTCGGGCGGAAAAACATTTCGTTGTCGGAGTTTGGAAAATGCAGTCAGGGAGGGGAATGAGAAAAAGTATGTAAAATTGGATTGAATGTCAGAGGGCTCCAGCACCAGGTTTACAGTAGATCAACAGTCAAAATTGATGAAGGCAATACTGAGAGATGGGTTCAACCCATCGGGCCATCCCCACCCCAGAGGAAAATATTCATGGACGATTCCGAAGAAAGATAAAGATCAGAAAGGGGGAGTGATCCTCACCACGTTATGTTTACAGTTGTGCAGATGAGTCTTTTCACCAGGGTGGGGAGTCGAGAACTCAAGGGTATAGGTTTAGGATGAGAGGGGGACAGATATAAAAGGGATCGAAGGGGCAATTTTTTCACGCCGAGGGTGGTGTGTCTATGGAATAAGCTGCCAGAGAAAGTTGTGGAGGCTGGTAAAAGGCATTTGGATGGGTATGTGAATAGGAAGGGTTTAGAGGGATACGGGCCAAGTGTTGGTAAATGGGACCTGACTAGATTGGGATATCTGGTCGGCATGGACTAGTTGGACCGAAGGGTCTGTTTCCGTGCTGTCCATAATCATAGGGCAGTGAACACCCCACCGGCCTTACCCTGCTACTGTGAGTAAACAGTGGTCTGTCCTTGGTCAGGGAGCAGAATAGCCCCCGTGTCAAAACTGAATGAAGGAAAAGCTGCAGGAAATGAAGATGTACAAAACTGAACCCCGAAGGTGAAATCATTTTCTCCTCATCACCAGTGACCGGGAAATTAATCTTCCAATCCAGTGGATTCCCAAACCAGGAAGAGTGACAACCCTGAGTATGTGAGTGGGTAGCAATTACAAAAACAACTTTCCCAAGTGTTCAGTGTTCCCAGGAGCCAGCACACAGAGAGTTAAGGATTTCTGAATCCATTGTAAAGTCAGAGCTAAGAGAAATTTCCATAATTAATCAGCTGGAATGTTCCTCCATCATGACGTATCTACCAAAGGATAAACTATATTCAAAATCATCCTAATCAAAGAGTATGTAACGAGTGTAACTCTGTGCTCCAACTGCAGATCCACCTGAAGGTGCTGAGAGTCAGTCAGTGCGTTCACCAGTGATCTGTGAGAACACCATGATGCTGAGAATCTTCTTAACTGTGTCTGTCCTTTTTGGGCATCAAATTGCTGCACGGACAACAGAGCAGGAGGTGCTCGACTTCTGTGACGGAGTCGACTGTCTCAAGCCGGATCAAGTCACCCAGGACACGTTCAGTATAGCTGAGAGTTTCCTCTGTTCTGTTGTGTTTGTACCAGTGGAAATTATTCCACGTTGTTTTTAGTCCCTAACCTGCAGTGCACTGA
>NW_025197813.1:0-1723 GCF_004010195.1 Chiloscyllium plagiosum
ATTGGCTATGGCATGGTGGGGGCAGGGTAAGGCAAGGCAAGGCAAGGGATGGGGAAGGAAGGCAAGGGATGGTGTGGGAAGGCAAGGGGTCGCGGGAGAAGGCAAGCGAAAGGGAGTGAAGAGAGGTCACAGTGAGTGGAAGGTGGGCACAGTGAGAGACAGGATGGCACAGTGAGGGAAGGGAAGGTATGGATGCAGCTAACATGGAGGTGGGCACTGAGTGAGTGAGTGCTAAGGGAGTGGATTGTCCAACCCCAGCGTGAGTTGGGAGTCTATCCCTGTGTGCCAGATGTTTCTGCTGCAGTCTTTCAATACCATTTACTGATGGGCCTTGCAATACAGATTTCTCAGTGTCTACCTCAGATCGGTGAGGTGGCATGTTGAATGTGTTAACGAGGTGAGTGGTGGTGTTAAGAATGGAGTTGACCATTTATTTACTTGTGCCGTTGCCCAGTGGGAAGTCCACCATACCACCTGGCAACAGATGGCATGAGGTGCACCCTCCCACAACGTCACAGTTGGTCTCTCCGAGCACCTCACCTGATTCTGCCATGGGTCTCTCTGTACCCCACCTTGCTCAGACCCAAGCAGATCTCTCTCCACAGATGCTGCCAGACCTGTTGAGTTTCTCCAACACGTTCTGTTCTTATTCAGGGAGGGAAGTAAATTGTGCCCTTTCTGCTGCATGGGGAGGGATGTGGGTAGGTTCAGGGAGGGGCTACAGGGGAAGTATGATGTTACAACATGAGAAATTGACACTCCGTTTCCCCACATGTTTGATGGTATTGACTGTCATTGCTCCAGTTATGTACAGATATTTGTTTCTGATTGATCCCCTATAATTCTCTCTGTTCCAAGTTGGCTTCTTCCAGGCAATCTGGGTTTCTTCCCACAGTCCAAAATGTGAGGATCAGGATGTTTTGGCTATGGGAATTTGTCCCATGGTGTGCAGGATGTGCAGGTTAGGGTGGATTGGCCATGGGACATTGTCCCATAGTGCCCAGGGATGTGCAGGTTAGGGTGGATTCGCCATGCTAAACTGTCCCATAGTGCTCAGGAATGTGCAGGTAAGGGTGGATTGGCCATGCTAAATTCTCCCATAGTGTGCAGGGATGTGCAGGATCGGGTGGATTTGCCATGGGAAACTGTCCCATAGTGTCCAGGGATGTGCAGGTTAGGGTGGATTGGCCATGCTAAATTATCCCATAGTGTCCAGGGGTGTGCAGGATAGGGTGGGTTGGCTTTGGGAATTTGTCCCATAGTGCCCAGGGATGTGCAGGTTAGGGAGGATTGGCTTTGGGAATTTGTCCCATAGTGTCCAGGGATGTGCAGGTTAGGGTGGATTGGCCATGCTAAATTATCCCATAGTGTCCAGGGGTGTGCAGGATAGGGTGGGTTGGCTTTGGGAATTTGTCCCATAGTGCCCAGGGATGTGCAGGTTAGGGAGGATTGGCTTTGGGAATTTGTCCCATAGTGTCCAGGGATGTGCAGGTTAGGGTGGATTCGCCATGCTAAACTGTCCCATAGTGCTCAGGAATGTGCAGGTAAGGGTGGATTGGCCATGCTAAATTCTCCCATAGTGTGCAGGGATGTGCAGGATCGGGTGGATTTGCCATGGGAAACTGTCCCATAGTGTCCAGGGATGTGCAGGTTAGGGTGGATTGGCCATGCTAAATTGTCCCATAGTGTCCAGGGATGTCCAGGTTAGGGTGGATTAGCCATG
>NW_025197813.1:4426-5299 GCF_004010195.1 Chiloscyllium plagiosum
CTTTCAGTCACAGAGATAGTGCTGAAGTTTCCTGTTGTTTCAGGTTTGTAAACAAGGGGTAAATACACAGGCACGATGACAGTACTTTCACAGTGCGGGGTAGTGGAAGGGTTTCAGGGCGATGTGCAATGAATCATCCTTGGTTCCCAGGACTTGGATGGTTCATGTGAGCTATCTCAGTCCTTGTCAGTCTGCGCCAGGACCCTATCTGCACAGCAGAATGAGCAGCTGAACATTGGGAATGACACCACCAGTTCCAGCTCTGTCTGCCCTATTACAGGTCATTTCCTCCGGGAATGTGAGGCAGGAAGGGTTTGAGTGAGATGGCTGAGGGTGGCACAGCTGGAGAAGGTTGGAGGGGTGGAGGGTGGCACAGTGCCCTGAGTGAGTGTGTAGGCAGAGTGGGGCTTGTCAAGTGTAGTGGAGGGGTGAGGAGGTGCAGTCGTTGGTCTGGTGAATGAGGGAATTGGTTGCGTGAGAGTCTGAGAGAGGCAGGGCACAGGTCTTGGCGGGATGGGTGTGAGAGTTGGAACGAGCGCGAGCTATCGGAGAACTGATATTGACCTCCTTCCGAAAACAGCAGCCATTTCTCCACAGTGTGATGCTGCACTGACCCAAGTGCCAACCTTGTACCAAAGTGGCAGGATCTGGTGGTCTCATGGGCAGTGAGGGGGTCTCTATACCACCCTATCCACTCGGACCTGATTAATTTTTGAAAGGAGGTAATGAAATCTGTAATCTATTGTTCATTGTTGATGTCTTCACTGTGGTATACTGTTCTATGTTCTACTTTCAATTAATTCTCTACAGACAATGTTAACTTGAGCTAATCTCTTCTGTAGGAGGGCTGTTACGTCCCAGCTTCGGTAAGAA
>NW_025197814.1:0-5300 GCF_004010195.1 Chiloscyllium plagiosum
TGTATGGAATGAGCTGCCAGAGGATCTGGTGGAGGCTGGAACAATTGCAACATTTAAGTGGCATTTGGATGGGTACATGAATAGGAAGGGTTTGGAGGGATATGGGCCGGGTGCTGGCAGGTGGGACTAGATTGAGTTGGGATATCTGGTCGGCATGGACAGGTTGGGCTGAAGGGTCTGTTTCCATGCTGTACATCTCTATGACTGTATGAGTGTTCTTTAAAGGGAAATCAAGATGGCAAAAAGGGGTCATGAGATAGATTTGGTAGAAACGGTAAAGAAGAATCCAAAAAGGTACAACCTGTATCAACAGGGTCATCTCTGTGTGGAGCCACAGGAGATGCCAAATGAATATTTGTCATCAGTATTTATCATGGAGAAAATCATGATCGCGAAGGAAATAAATAGTGATGTCTTTAAAAGTCCCATTTCATGGTGAATGTCAGGTCCTTAAGGAGTGGAGAGGAAATGAGGGACTTGCAGTTCAGGTAATGATTCCCTGAGAGTGGAGTCCCAGGTAGATATGGAAGAAGGGTGCAAGTGGGTGCTGCAGATCAGAGATCAGAGTCAAGATTAGAATGGTGCTGGACGTCATGTTACAGCTGGACAAGTCATCGATAAGGCCATATTTGGAGCACTGTGTCTAATTCTGGTCACTTTAGGATATTTAGGATATTATTAAACTGAAAAGGATGCAGAGAAGATTTACAAGGAGATTACTGAGGCTGTCAATGTAAACAGAGGCAGAATAAGCTGGGACATTTCTCCCTGGAGCATCGGAGGCTGACGGGTAACCTTACAGATGTTCATAAATTCATGAGGGGCATGGATAGGATAAATAGCCATGGGGTTTTCCTCAGGGTAGTGCAGTCCCAAACCAGAGAGCATAGATTTAAGATGAGAGGGGAAAGATCTAAAACGGACCTGATGGGCAAACATTTCACATGAAGGGGTGGGTGCGTGTATGGAATGAGCTGTCAGGGGAAAATATAGAAACATTGAAAATCAGTGTTGGAGTAGGCCATTCAGCCCTTTGAGCCTGCCCCACCATTCAACATGATCATGACACGATGCAGCCTCAGTGTCCCACTTGGGTTGGGATATCTGGTCGGCATTGATGGGTTGGGCTGAAGGGTCTGTTTTCCTTTGATCCCTTTAACCCCAAGGCCCATGTCCAGTTCCCTCTTGAATCTATCGAATGAACTGGCCCCAACAGCTTCCTGTGGGAGAGAATTCACAGCTCTGAGGGAAGACATTCTTCCCCATCTCAGTCCTGAATGGCTTACCCCTTATCCTTACACTGTGACCCCTAGTTCGGGACTTCCCCAACATCCGGAACATACATCTTCCTACACCTAGCCTGTCTAGTCCCATCAGGATTTTATAGGTTTCTCTGAGATTCCCCTCATTCTTCTGAATTCCAGTGAGTACAAGCCCAGTTGATCCAGTCTTTCCTCATAAGTCGGTCCTGCCATCCCGGGTATCAGGCTGGTGAACCTTCACTGGACTCCCTCAATAACAAGAATGTCCTTCCTCAGACTCAGAGACCAAACCTCCAGCCAATACTCAAGGTGTGGCCTCACTTAGACCCTGTATAACTGCAGCAAGACATCCTGACTCCGAAACTCTAATCCTCTCACTATGAAGGCCAGCATGGCATTAGCTTTCGTTACTGCCCGCTGCACCTGCGTGCCAACCTTCAGTGACTGTTCCACCATGACACCCAGGTCTCGCTGCACCCTCACCTTTTCCTAAACTGCCCCCTTTCAGATAATAATCTGCCTTCCTGGTTTTGTGACCAAAGTAAATAACCTCCCATTGATCCACATTAGATTTAATTTCCCAAGTATTTGCCCTCTCAACCATCTGGTATTCTTAATCTTTTCCTAATTTCCAGTCCTTTCTGAGTGCTTGAGTATTCAGGCTTCAGTGTTTACAATCTTGCAGCGATGCCTCTGTCATAACTTCCAGGGAGAAGGCACCCAGAAACTCTGTGTTACTGAGATGACCAGCGAGGGCAGTTATAACGCTGTACATCACAACTGTCAATGGAAATCACTCTCCCAGCTCAACATTTTCACTTTTAACTCCTGTGTGTCAGGTCATCATTTATTCAGTGTGGTGTTAGGACACAGGGAAAATCCCCTTCCCACCACCCTCCCCCGCTAATTTAAACCAGGAGCTTAGAAACGATTTAACCCGTGCAGTAATCTGTGAAAAATTGAGAGGCAAAGAGCTATCCCAAAAGTCACTAAAATAAAAACTAACAGCTTTATTTTTTAAAGTCTAACAGATAATAATTAACTAACAATTATTTACAACTCCTTTCTCCAGTCTATCTTTTACCTCCCCCTCTACAATACTGATCCAATAAAACTTCTGATTAAGATTTACCAAAAATTCAAATTTCAAAACCAGCCAGCTGTCAAATTTCTCTTTGTATCTTCCTCTGTCTTCTTTTCTTCTTCTTAGGGATTCCTGTTTCACAGATCACTGATCGATAAAGGTACCTTTAAGAGAGCTATTCTGCAGGCAGTCTGCAGATGTCGGTGGCTTGGCAGTTCTCCTCCCAACTGTTCAATTTTTCCTGGTCTAATACCCCAAAGCATCAGATTGTTTTATTGGTTTTTAGGTCAGGGAGGAGAGGGTGGAGTGGATAGGTGGAAAAGGAGCTAGGCAGGTCGGACAAGTCATGGGGAGAGTGCTGAGCTGGAAGTTTAGAACTAGGGTGAGGTGGGGGAAGGGGAAATGAGGAAACTGTTGAAGTCCACGACATGGTTGAAGAGCTTCAGGGCAGAGAAACCTGATTCTATATGGAAGGGACCTACGTTTGTCTTCGCCAGGCTTTTTCTCTTCATGTATCTACAGAAGCTTTTACAGTCAGTTTGTATGGTTTCCACAAGCTTACTTCCATATTCTATTTTCTGAATTAAACCCATTGCCCTCCTCTGCTAAAGATTAAATTTCTCCCAGTCCTCAGGTTTGCTGCTTTTTCTGGCCAATGTTTCTGCCTACTCTTCAGCTTTAACCCTGTTCCTGATTTCCCTTGTTCACCATGGTTCAGCCACCTTCCCTACTTTACGCTGACACCAGGCAAGGATGCACAGTTGTTGAAGGTCACTCAAGTCTTCTTTAAATGTCTGCCATTGCCTATCCACCGTCAACCCCTTAGGTATCCCTGGCCAGCTTATCCGAGACAATGCAATTCCTCATGCCATTAAAGTTAGCTTTCTTTCGGTTCAGGACTCTCGTCTCAGATTTAATTGTGTCACTCTCCATCTTAATGAAGAATTCTATCACATTATGGTCATTCTTCCCTCAAGGATCTCACACCACAATGTTGCTAATTAATTCTCTCTCATTACACAAAACTCAGTCTGGAATGGGCTGCTCTCGAGTTGGTTCCTTGACACATTGGTCAAGGAGACCATACCTCATACATTTCAGAAAATCCTCCTTCATCACATTGCTACAGTTTGGTTAATCCAATCAATATGTAGATTGAACTCCTCTATAATAAGTGATGCATCCTTACCCCATGAATCTCTAAGTTCCAGTTTGATACAATCCCCAACCTCACACCTACTGTTTGATGGTTTGTACACAAGTCCCACTAACATTTTTATCCCTTTGGTGTTAAGTGACAAGTAGGTTAGACCGGGGAAACCCAGTGGATGTGGTCTACCTAGACTTCCAAAAGGCCTTTGATAAGGTTCCACACGGGAGGCTGCTGAGCAAGGTGAGGGCCCATGGTGTTCGAGGTGAGCTACTGGTGTGGATTGAGAATTGGCTGTCTGACAGAAGGTAGAGAGTTGGGATAAAAGGTTCTTTTTCGGAATGGCAGCTGGTGACAAGCGGTGTCCCGCAGGGTTCAGTGTTGAGGTCACAGCTGTTCACATTATATATTAATGATCTGGATGAAGGAACTGGGGGCATTCCAGCGAAGTTTGCCGATGATACAAAGATAGGTGGACAGGCAGGTAGTACTGAGGAAGTGGGGAGGCTGCAGAAGGATCTAGACAGTTTGGAGGAGTGGTCCAGGAAATGGCTGATGGAATTCAATGTGAGCAAATGCGAGGTCTTGCACTTTGGGAAAAAGAATAGAAGCATGGACTACTTTCTAAACGGTGAGAAAATTAATAAAGCCAAAGTACAGAGGGATCTGGGCGTGCTAGTCGAGGATTCTCTAAAGATAAACATGCAGGTTGAGTCCGTGATTAAGAAAGCGAATGCAATGTTGTCATTTATCTCAAGAGGGTTGGAATATTACAGACCTGTGAGACTGATTTGTGAATACAGTATACAGACCTGTGAGGCAGATTTGTGAATACAATGTGCAGACCTGTGAGACTTTTCTGTGTATATATTATACAGTCCTGTGAGGATGATTTGTGAATAAAGTGTACAGACCTGTGAAACTGATCTGTGTATATGTTATACAGTCCTGCGAGGCTGATTTGTGAATACAGTACAAGGACGTGCGAGGCTGAATTGTGAATACAGTATACAGACCTGTGAGACTGATTTGTGAATACAGTGTACAGACCTGTGAGGCTGATTTGTGAATACAGTACACAGACTTGTGAGACAGATTTCTGAATACAGTACACAGACCTGTGAGGCTGATTTGTGAATACACTACACAGACCTGTGAGACTGCTTTGAGAAAACAGTGTACAGACCTGTGAGACTGATTTGTGTATATATAATACTGTCCTGTGAGGCTGATTTGTGAATACAGTACAAGGACCGGCGAGGCTGATTTGTGAATACAGTGTACAGACCTGTGAGACTGATTTGTGAATACAGTACACAGGCCTGTGAGACTAATTTGTGAATACAGTGTACAGATCTGTGAGGCTGATTTGTGAATACAGTGTACAGACCTGTGAGGCTGATTTGTGAATACAGTACACAGTCCTGTGAGGCTGATTTGTGAATACAGTACACAGACCTGTGAGACTAATTTCTGGATACAGTGTACAGACCTGTGAGGCTGATTTCTGAATACAGTATCCTGAACTTTAAGGCTGATTTGTGAATTCAATACACAGTCCTGTGAGGCTGATTTGTGAATACAGTATCCTGAAATTTAAGGCTGATTTGTGAATTCAATACACAGTCCTGTGAGGCTAATTTGTGAGTACAGTGTACAGACCTGTGAGGCTGATTTGTGAATACAGTACCGAGTCCTGTGAGACTGATTTGTAATACAGTGTGCAGACCAGTGAGACTGATTTGTAAGTACAGTGTACAGACCTGTGAGGCTGATTTGTGAATACAGTACACGGAACTGCGAG
>NW_025197815.1:0-5300 GCF_004010195.1 Chiloscyllium plagiosum
CTCTGCCTGTCCCCACTCTGCTGCGTCCCTCTGCCTGTCCCCACTCTGCTGCGTCCCTCTGCCTGTCCCCGCTCTGCTCCATCCCTCTGGCTTTCCTGCACTGCTCATGGTCTCCAATCCTGTGAACTGATTTAAAAAAACGTAATTGAACATGTAATTGTACATCTCCTTTCTCACAAACCAATGAACAACTTATGTTTATAACAGTTTCTTTCCAAATTGGACAGTTCAAATTAACTTTTGGCTCGCAAATTCAGCCCTGACAGAAATAGTGCCAAATTAAACTAATCAGTAGACAGCAGCAAGTGACTGCAGAGAGCAGTAGAAACCTAAAAGTTTACAAAAGTTTGCTTCTTCAAATTCCCAGCATCCAGCAAACATGGCTGCTGTGTTTTCACTCATTAAGCCCACTGAGCTTGGGTTTTATCCCAGGTATTTTTTAGCATTTCTCATCTAGAGAATGGCAATTGGTGGCAGGAAGCACAGTTTGTGAAGTACACCATTGGCATTGGTCCTGCCTGGTTGTCAGGTAGCCCCCCTGAATCTTTGTTTCCCTTTTTACATTACTCTATCCAATCCCCCATTTCAACTCATTCATCCATCACATTGATATTCACCAACAACTGTCCTGCATGCCTCCTGAACTGGGAAATTACGTCTTCCTGAAGTCCATCCTCTTCCTCTATCCTACCATCCCCAAACCCCTGAGGGTTACAATGGTGGTCAATGAAACTAACAATCCTGCCAACATACCTCCAATTCTGTTCCATATACCACCATTCACTTTGAGTTTCCCCTGATCACTGTCCCCATCTCTGAAAATGCCTTTGTTCTTTCCCACCCTGAGCCTTGACTCCCTGACACCTTTTGACAGTGATTCCCCTGATGCCTGTACTGGACATCCATGTGTACCCTTCTGAACAATTCATCAAAGAGCACTGCATACACCCCAGACCTTTGATTGTCTTTGATGTGAAGCCCCTAGACATGACTGACCAGACTGTTGGTCAGTGGCTTTGTAGCTCCCTGTTTGATAATACATGACCCCCTAGACTGCCTGTGGTGGCCTTACATGAGTGACCATTGCCCAGTCTCCCAACTACAGCTGGACAATGCTATGACTGTGAGCATCCCACTTGTGAAGGTTTCACAAATTCCTGATGTCAATGTCCGTGGACAGGGGGTAATGTCCATGGATGGATCATCAGGGCTGGCATGGTGGATCAGTGGTTAGCATTGTTGCCTCATACAGCCAGGGATCCGAGTTCAATTCCTGCCTCAGGTGACTGCCTGCGTAGAGTTTGCACATTCTCCCCATGTCTGCATGGGTTTCCTCCGGGTGGTCTGGATTCCTCCCACAGTCCAAAAGATGTGCAGGTCAGGTGAATTGGCCATGCTAAATTGCCCATCGTGTTCGAGAATGTGTAGGTTAGGTGCATTAAATTAGATTAGATTAGATTTGCTACAGTGTGGAAACAGGCCTTTGGCCCAACAAGTCCACACCAACATTCTGAAGAATAACCCACCCCCCCTCTGACTAATGTTCCTAACAACTATGGCCAATTCACAGCACATCTTTGGACTGTGGGAGGAAACCGGAGCACCCGGAGGAAACCCACGCAGACATGGGGAGAATGTGCAAACTCCTCACAGACAGTCGCCCGAGACTGGAATCGAACCTGGGACCCTGGCACTGTGAGACAGCAGTGCTAACCACCGAGCCACCGTGCTGCCCCAGGGGTAAATACAGGGTGGGTGAATCGGTCTGGGTGGATTACTCTTCAGATGGTCGGTGTGGACTTGTTGGGCCGAAGGGAATCTAATCTAATCATTACCTGAGATGCTGGTCAGTCCTACACGGAGGCTTTTTGGAGTAAGCAGCGAACTGTAGTCGGCAGGTAACCATTCTGATTTCTGTGGTGAGTTTTCTCAATGTCTCCCTTGTTTAGCATGTTTGGTAAGATAAGAAGCAGAATCTAAATGAGGCAGATTTGGCCAATAAAATGGCATTTTTTAAATAGAATCCCTACAGTGTGGAAACAGGCCATTTGGCCCAACAAGTCCACACTAACCCTCCAGAGAGCAACCCACCCAGACCCATCCCCCTACCTTATTATTTTACCTTTACCCCTGACTAATGCACCTAACCTATTCATCCCTGAACATTATGGATAATTTAACACAACCATTTCACCCAACCTGCACAATTTTGGGTTGTGGGAGGAAACTGAAGCACCCAGATGAAACCCTCACAGACACAGGGAGAATGTGCAAACTCCCACACAGTCGCTTGAGACTTGAATTGAACCCAGGTCCCTAGCGCTGTGAGGCAGCAGTGTTAACCACTGAGCCTTAATTAGCAATAATTGCCCTTAACTGAAAACTTGCTACAGTCGAGCAAGCAGCCTGCCAAACTGCTTCTCAAAAAGATCACAGTATGTCTCACCAGATTGCTCAATCAATTCTGCCACAAATTTCACCATACCACAAGGAACTCATCCTATAAGCACACACAGGATTATCTAGTTAATGTTCTCAGTTATGCCCCTCGACACTTTATCACAGTGGAACTTGAACCACAAATTAGTATACCAGCACAGGAGACACCAGCGTGCCTGCATTCTAGCATACTTGCAAAACGACACTGGGGTTATCATTGTATTTTCAGCCCCTTTCTTGTGCATTCCCAGAATGGTATTAACAGGTTCTTCACCACAAATAGTCTACGTTTCAAACCCCTTCGTGCCATGCAGATTGGAATACAACCCCAGGAGATCACAGTTCATTGTTTTAATTGGTATTTCACTCGGCAAAATGTTGATGTCTGAAGATCCCTCGCCACTCTTCAGGTGCAACATTCCATGAGATGAATCTCTTGAGATTCAGTGTAATGCACACAAGAACTTCAGATAGAGACAGAACCTACATTCTCAATCATCATCTGGTTTGCATGTCATTTGCTTTTATATGTTGCACTTAATGTTTCAATTTATGTGTAAGCACTTCAGCGTTTTGAATCATTGTCATGACAACGGGCATGGTGGCTGACTGTGTAACTGAGTGAGGTAAGTGGGCAATTGGGTACAGTGGCATATGGGTAGAATTGCAGGTTGGTAGGGAGCAGATGGGGAAATGCTAGGTGGGTAGGGTAGAAATTGGGTGAGGTGTGTGAACAGTTGATGAGAGAGAAGGCAGCATAGAGTGAGAGAGAGAGAGAGAAGCAGCATTGTTATGTGCTTCAGATGTCCAACATTGCTTCACGGTCAAAGACATGCTCATAATCATGCCTGTAATATAGAAAATTAACACGGTGAATTTACAGACAACAAAATGATGCCAATAGACCAAATGCAGATTATAGGCATTTGATTCAACTTGGCTACAAGGTTCAAAACACCATCAATTACACACATGGCTAATTTGCAATTCAGACAAAGTTTGTATGTTACCAATGGGGGTGAATTAGGACTTGAACACATGACCTTTGGACTCAGGACTGCTTTTACTACTTAGAAGCCAAGCTGATATGGTACATTGCAAAGGCATGGTTAATATTATTCCCATGCTACTGAAAACAGTGGTCAAGTTGCCCTTTATTAATGCATTGCATAAATAGCTAACCTGGATGTACATTTGCTCGCTGACCTGGAAGGTTCGTATTTAGACGTTTCATCATCATACACAGTAACATCACCCAGTGAAGCACTGGTGTTAGTAGCCTGCTTTCTATTTATGTGTTTAGGTTTCCTTATGTTGGTGATGTCATTTCCTGTGGTGATGCCATTTCCTGTTCTTTTTCTCAGAGATCTTTGAGGGAAAGAACAGGAAATGACATAACCACAGCAAATAACATCACCACAGGAACTGGCATCACCACAGGAAATTATATCACCAACACAAGGAAACCTAGACACATATATAAAGAGCAGGTCATACCATCATCTCTGCACTGGAGGCTCACTGATGATGTCACCTAGTACAGTGATGAAACATTTGAAAATGAACATTCCAGCTCAGCGAGCAAACTTACATCCAGAATCTCAAGCTGAGCTACAAATCTTCTCAAAACTCGCCCTAGCCTTAATTATGCAGATTTGCTATTTGCATTTACAAATCTCCCAACAGGTGGTCCCTTCTTCATTCAAAATAAACGACATACTTCTTGCCTGAAGCAAGACAGCATGAAATAGAATAAAACATCAAATTACTTGATTTCTCTTCAGAATTTCTCCTTTGTAAAATGTTATTGGTTAACTTCCAATCGATTATGGAGAAAGCCTTACAATATAACCTTTCTTTCTAGTTTCAAACCCATATAGTTTACAGTGCTGTCTTAAAGTAGAACCGAATAGTCCAACAAGAAATGCTACAACTTGACATGAATAATGCTTATTAATAGTGAAGATGGGAAATCAAGGTTTAAAATAAAAGATGTATAATATGACAAATCAGTCAAGAGATATAAATATAAAAGACAGCTAATACTTTTTTCTGTGTATTAACAATAACATAACTTGCATTAACATAGCACCTTTCACAAAATCGAGGCTTTCAAATCTTTAGTTGCATTTGACTGCCTTGAACCTAGTGAGCCAGAAGGTTGTAACCTCAAGACCTCCACGGAGCTATGTTCATTTTCAAGGCTAGCATTGTAGTGCGCTATTAAAGTGGTTCTAATTGGTCAGAGAGTTCAGGAGTAATATGGTTTATAGAAGTAAAGTCATCATAGTCTCAGAGGAACACTCTCATATTAGAGAGACAAATGATAATAAGTTTAACCGAAAGGCCACCACATCTCAAGTGAGGGGTGAGGTCATGATGGTTACCTCAGTCACAGTGGAATTTGAACCAACTCTGTTGGCATCACTTTGTATCACAAACCAGGCATCCAGCCATCTGAGCTAACTGACCCCAAAGTGATCTATATTATATATTTCAACCTTCTAACTAATACTATTTCTTTGATTCTCCCCATTTCCTTGGATTTTTAATTCTGGGAGATTTCTTGTATCTTCCTTAGTGAGAACAATGTAATTATTCAGTTGCTATCCCATTTCCCTCGTCTCCATTATAAATTATCTGAACTCTGCCTTTAATTCACTCAAATTGGTCTTAGCCAAACATTTCCTGTTCATGTACCGATAGAAGCTTTTACTATCTATTTTTATGATTTTTTTTTGTTGTGGTCGGTTGCATTCATATTCTATTCTCCTGTTTCTTGTAAGTTTCTTACCCCCCCTTTTGCTCTACTCTAAGAAAGCTCACAAACCTCAGCTTTACTGTTATTTCTGTAAACTTTA
>NW_025197816.1:0-2285 GCF_004010195.1 Chiloscyllium plagiosum
AGACTGACCCTGTGTGATTCTGTGTGGATGTGTATTCACAGGGAGTGATACTGACCCTGTGTGATTCTGTGTGGATGTGTAATCACAGGGAGTGAGACTGACCGTGTGTGATTCTGTGTGGAGGTGTAATCACAGGGAGTGATACTGACCCTGTGTGATTCTGCGTGGATGTGTAATCACAGGGAGTGAGACTGACCCGGTGTGATTCTGTGTGGCTGTGTGATCACAGGGAGTGAGACTGACCTGTGCGATGTGCTCCAGGTATTTCCGGCAGATCTCTGATGGCTTTTTGAAGTACATCTTCTCATGATCTGCAATCTGAAAGGAAGAGAGGATAAATCCTCTGCCTGTGGTTTCCCCAATCCTTGCTGCCTCCTTGTATAGTAAATGAACCCCTGTCTTGCGTGGGCTGTGGCTGGAGCTGTCCACTATTCTGTCGATACCATAATGTCCCCATGTGGGCATGGGTCATGGACCTATTGAGATATACAGCCCAGAAATAGACCGTTCGGTCCAACTTGTCCGTGCTGACCAGATATCCGCAATCTAATCTCGTCCCATTTGCCAACATTTGGCCCATATCCCTCTAAACCCTTCCTTTTCATGTCCCCATCCAGATGCCTTTCAAATGGTGTACTTGTACCAGCCTTTATCACTTCCTTTGGCAGCTCATTCCATACACGCACCACCCTCTGTGTCAATTAGTTACTCCTTCGGCCTCTTTTAAATCTTTCCCCTCTCACCCTAAACCTATGCCCCTCTAGTTTTGAACTCCCCAACTCCAGGGAAAAGACCTTGCCTATTTACCCTACCCATGTCCCCTCATGATTTTATAAACCTCTATAAGGTCACCCCACAGCCTCCGACGCTCCGGGGAAAACAGCCCCAGCCTGTTCAGCCTCTCCCTGTAGCTCAAACCCTCCGACCCCGGCAACATCCTTGTAAATCTTTTCTGCGCTCTATCAAGTTTCACAACATCTCTCCTGCATGTTTAAACAAATAACTGAAGTTGGTTATTCAGATGGTCAGTCGCTGGCAAATGGTTCTCCTAAGTCTGGAAAAGACTTTATGGTCAAGCAGACGGCAGATACTGAGTGGTAACTGAGACCTTGTGGGGAGACGGTCAGTTTGTTAGGAGTGGTCACAGTTTGAGTTAGGTTTTGGTCTATATTTTGTGTGCAGAACCAGTTTGGCCATTGTTGCTAGAGCACAAGGGTTTGAAAGCGTCCTGTTTCTTTACTTAGAGAACAGACAGGGCGTGGAACGCACTGCCTGTAGCAGTAGTAGACTCGCCAACTTTAAGGGCATTTAAATGGTCATTGGATAGGCATATGGACGAAAATGGGATAGTGTAGGTTAGATGGGTTTCAGATTGGTCCCACAGGTCGGCACGACATCGACGGCAGAAGGGCCTGTACTGCGCTGGAAGGTTCTAACAAAAATCCACCTATATTCAAGATTAATAATCAAATATGGGCTTGCAATCGAGAATCTCTTAATCACTCCCACACATGCTGCACGTGCTTGTTCCCTCATTTCAACCAAGTTGACATCAAGCCGCCCCAGTCCTCTATTCCACCACCACCACCCCCCCCAACCCCCGAAAATTCTGAGCAGGAACGGTAACGGAAATCAGTCAGTCGACTCTTACGTTGTCAGTCAGTGCCAAGTGTTTGCAGGCGATTCCACAGACGCTGCATTTATCTGTTCAAAAAAAAAGAGAAAGGGATGTAGAGATAGACGCACGTGACGCCATGTTGTAATTTTACTAACCTCCCCCACTTTCTCTGGCAGCTCGTTCCATACATGCACCACCCTCTGCGTGAAAAAGTTGCCCCTCTGCCCCCTTTTAAATTTAAACCCTTCCGCTTTAAACCTATGCCGTCCAGTTTTGGACTTGTTTCACTTCAGATTTATGGGCGGCACGGTGGCTCAGTGGTTAGCACTGCTGCTTCACAGTGCCAGGGACCCAGGTTTGATTCCACCCTTGGCCGACTGTCTGTATGGAGCTTACACGTCCTCTCACCATGGCAGTGTGGGTCTGCTCTGGGTGCCCCGGTTTCCCCCCGCAGTCCAAAGATGTGCAGGTTAGGTTGATTTGGCCATGTTAAATTATCCACCGTGCCCAGGGATGTGCAGGTTAGGGTGGATTGGCCGTGCTAAATTACCCATAGTGCCCAGGGATGTGCAGGTTCAGGTGGATTGGCCATGCCAAATTACCCATAGTGCCCAGAGATGCGCAGGTTAGGGTGGATTGGCCATGCTAAATTACCCATAGTGCCCAG
>NW_025197816.1:2369-5300 GCF_004010195.1 Chiloscyllium plagiosum
TTGGCCATGCTAAATTGTCCTATAGTGTTCAGAAAGTGCAGGTTAGTTTGGATTGGCCATGCTAAATTGTCCCATAGTGTTCAGAAAATGCACGTTAGGGTGGATTGGCCGTGCTAAATTGTCCCATAGTGTCCAGTGATGTGCAGGTGAGGGTGGTTTGGCCATGCTAAATTGTCCTATAGTGTTCAGGAAGTGCAGGTTCGGGTGGATTGGCCATGCTAAATTGTCTCATAGTCCCCAGGGATGTGCAGGTTCGGGTGGATTGGCCATGCTAAATTGTCCTATAGTGCGCAGGGATGTGCAGGTGAGGGTGGATTGGCCATGTTAAATTGTCCTATAATGCCCAGGGATGTGCAGGTGAGGGTGGATTGGCCATGCTAAATTGTCCCACAGTGTTCAGGGATGTGCAGGTTAGGGTGGATTGGCCGTGCTAAATTACCCATAATGCCCAGGGATGTGCAGGTTAGGGTGGATTGGCCATGCTAATTACCCATCGTGTAGGTTATTAGTCAGGGGTAAATGTAGAGAGATGGGTCTGGGTGGGTTACGCTTCAGAGGGTCGGTGTGGGCTTGCTGAGCCGAAGGGCCAGTTTCCACACTGAAGGCAATCCCATTCTAAAACAAAAATTCTAAATTACCGCTTGTTTACCATCGATCAGTTATCGGTTAAATGGCAGTCTGGCTTGCGTTGCCGGAAAGCCGGGAATTGTTTGGATAACCCACGCTCTCGAATTACCGCTTGTTTAACGGTCAGATCGATCACCCGAATGATCAATTATCCAAACAAGATACTCCCCGCCCCCATCTCGCTCGGATAATCGAGGTTCTACTGTGGGTTAATCTTCGGGAGAGTCAGTGTGGACTTGCTGGGCAAAGTGGCCCTGTTCCCACAGTCTCTGAAATCTGATCGTTTGACCTATCGAGTTGCATCTGGAACGCAACACCTGGCACTGGCCTTTAAACTCAGACGAGGTTAGGGTCTAGCCGATCCTCTGAATGTATTCTGGGGGGGTTTTGGTCTCAGCCATAATAATAATCATCGGTCGACCGAGTGCAGGAGAAGCTCGGGTTGCCCCGCGCCCTCCGGTCCGACCAGGTGGGCACCGCAGCTGGTCATGCACGCTCCCGGGCAGCGCCCTCACCTTGTTCGATGCATTTGTGACAGACTATGTGCTTGCAGTTGGAGATGCTGAAGCGGACGTTACTGGCTGGTTTCTGATAGCATTTATTGCAGTGGATCCAGTCCATCCTTCGGGAGGGGCCGGACTGAAAGGGATAAAAGGCCATTAGTGAAGCGCAGAGAAGCAACCGACAAAGTGCAGAGAAAGAGAGAGAGAAACGGGCTCTCCCCGTCAGAAATTTCCACTTCCGTTCGATCCCCCCAGTCTGCCCCCCACCGTTTCCTTTCGCCCACATCCCCTCCCCCCCCCCCCCCGGATCAGTGATTTCGACTCTACCCTGTTCCTCCTCACAACCTCTCCTTGGCTCCCAACCTTTTACCCCACTCCCCTCCAGCGTCCAGTGTCAGCAAGGCTGTGTGAAAGGGACACCTTGCCCGACATGGTCACTGGGTCAGGGTATGGACGAGAGTGGAATAGTGTAGGTTAGATGGGTTTCAGATTGGTTCCACAGGTCGGCACAACATCGAGGGCCAAGGGGCCTGTACTGCGCCGGAATGTTCTATGGTAAGTTTATTAGAATTCTTTGACGAGATAATTATCTATCCTGCTTAAGGGGGAAGAGAGCGAATGTGAAATATTTGGATTTTCGGATGGCATTCGGTCAGGTTACTTCATAACAGCGCACGGTTTTGGAGTCGGTAACATCAGCACCGATAGAGGATTGGCGAACTAATGAACGACAGAGAGTCGGGATAAGCGAGGCATTTTCAGGACGGCAATCTGTCAACAGTGGAGTGCCGCAGGGGTCAGTGCTGGGGCCACAATTATTTACAACATATATCAACGGCATGGATGAGGGAAGTGAACGCCCAATAGCCACGTTTGAGGGGTTTCAGAGGGACATCGACGGACAAAGCAAGTGGGCAAACAACTGGTAGGTCGAATATAATATGGGAAAATATAACGAAGGATATAGAGGAGCTGAATATTATGTAAATGTAGAAAGACAGCAGAAAGCAAAGGATCTTGGAGTTCTCCAAAAATATCTTTCAAGTTTGGCAGCTTAACAAATGCAATGTTGGCCCTAATATCAAAGGAAATGGGGTACAAAACGAGGGAGGATTTGCTAAAACTATACAGGGCGCTGTCTGACTACAGCTGGAATACTGTGGGGCCCCTTATCGAAGGAAAGATACCCAGACATTGGAGGCAGTCCAGAGAAGATTCACACACCCTATCCCGGGGACGGAGGGACTGTCTTGTCAGGAGAGGTTGAGTCAGTCGGGCTTGTACTCACTGGAGTTTAGGCGAATGAGAGGTGACCTTATTGAAACAGACAAGATTCGTAGAAGGGGGGGGCTTGACGGGGAGATGTGGAGAGGTTGTTTCCCGCCTTGTGTGGGAGAGTCTAGGACCAGAGGGGAGCGTCATTTTCATTGAAGACAGAGACGGGGAGGAATTTCTTCTCACTCCAGAGGGGTGGGGGAGCGAATCTGAAGAATACTTGACCGCTGTCGGGGCTGGGGCATTAAGGATATTTCTGGCAGAGAGAGAGAGAGAGAGATTTTTAATCAGGAAGGGAATCGAGGGTTATGGGGAAAGGCAGGATTATGAGGTGAGCCACAATCTCAATGAATGTTGAAGCAGACTGCAGGGGCAGAATGGCCATCTCCTGCTCCCACATCCATGGGCTTTATCCTCCTACATTCCTTCACATCCCCTTTGCTCTCGCTCCCACCTTCTTCACTCCCCCAATTTGGATTCCTCCTTTCCTTCCCTCCCTCATCTGCCAGCTTCCCTTTCCCAGACA
>NW_025197817.1:0-1395 GCF_004010195.1 Chiloscyllium plagiosum
ATGTGGGGTGGGTGGATATAAAGTAGAGGTGAGGGATGGGGGAGGTACTGCATGCACTAGTGAGAGAGGAAATTCCTGAGCCTTGTTTTGGGGTACGTGCTACAACAGATGGACAGTGAGCGTGAGGGAGCAGAGAATATACTGTAACACTTATTCTGACAGAGCGGTGAAGGTTATTGGTACTTGTCCTGTATTCTTGGACATATTTGAAGACCACAGACTTTACAATGAGATGGGTGGTAAGCTCATACTATGCTCGGTTGCTCTGTACTGTGGCCCCCTTTGGGAAAAGAATGGTCTCCTCTGTACTAGCCCATCTACCAGGACCGCCGTGCCCCTGTCGACAAATCGCGATTAATTGCCCCGACCTGCCCTGCTCAGGGTAATTTGTATAGGGCATCTCCACACTGAGAAAGCTCAAACGTGACCCCACTGGTCTTTTAACGAAGGCACCACTGCCAGGGATCAGGGAATATCCACGGTGTTGGTGAATACCTCCAGATATGATGGGTGGGTGAAACAGACTGGCATTGAATTAGAGGATCATCTTGACGATGGGTAGGTAGATAATGAGGTGGGTTCGATAAGATACCACCAGGAAACCTAAGCTAGCCTCGTGCAGAAGATCCCTCTGTTACAATGAAAATGCCACTGAGACCAATTATTGTTAGATTCAGGCCAGTGAGACGAAGAATCTGCTGTCCCCACACACAGTTACTAAGCTGTAGAAAAATTCGTCACCAAAAAGTCTCCCTCATCTGGACTCAAAATAATGTCCCATTCATCCATCATTACTGGGAACATTATCTCATGTTGCAGAATGGTACTGAAATGTTTATATTGTAGCATTCAGAAACCTGTGAACACATGCTTCGTTGTCTCTGTCTCTTCGTCTCCCCTTCTCTGTCCATTTATCAAACCATTTACGTTTGTTGGTCAGTCAACTGATACCCCCCACTATCTCTCCGCGTCTGTGAGAATCTCGGGTGGTAATGTGCGGTGGATTGAGAATCTGGCAATAAATAATTTTCTTTGTTCTCTTTCTTGTGATTGGACGCTCCGAGTTCTATTTCCTCCAGCTACACACATTCTCCAATCTACCTCTATAGTTCGGCATTGTTGTCCATGATGTAGTTGTCCATTTACAGTAAACCTCGAAACCTCGAAGGATTTATTTGTGGATGTAAATATTCTTGCTGAGCTGGAAGTTTTGCTTTCGTGCGATTCATCAGCATACCGGGTAACATCAGCAGTATGGTGATAAAACGTGTGAGAAAACAAATGATGTTACCTAACATGGTGACAAAAAGTCTGAAACTAAACCTTCCAGCTCAGCGAGCAAACTAACATTCAAAACTTCAACCTGAACGGCATACGTTCTCGAAAATTGGTCGG
>NW_025197817.1:3721-5301 GCF_004010195.1 Chiloscyllium plagiosum
AGAAAAATGTTGAAGCCTTCCTTATTTCATTTGAAAAATTGGCTAAGCAAATGGAGTGGTTGAGAAATCATGGGTAATACCAGTTCAGGCTAAACTTGTTGGCAGAACACGTCAGGTATTTACCATGCTGTTAGATAAGGGGTCAAAAGTTTATGAAGAAGTCAAACAGGCTCTTTTAATTCCTTATGAATTGGTGCCAGAAGCATAAGGGCAGCGTTCAGAAAGGCAATAATGGAACAAGATTAGATTGATGCTGAGTTTGAAAGAATTGCACATAGTTGTTTGACGGATGGGTGCGAAATTTGAAGACAGATTTGACCTATGAGGTTCTAATTGAGATGATTCTGCTGGAGGAGTTTGAAAAATCACTTCCAGAGATTATAAGCATTCACATCGAGGTACACGAAAAGTGAAGGGCTGCAGAAAAAGCAGATGAATACATGTTCGTGCATATGACAATCTTTCCACCAGAAATCCGTTCTGTGATAGATACACATTGGGAGAAGGGGAAATCCAACACATCGAAAAGAAAGAGTAGAGAACATCTTTAGGAATTTTCCAAAGGTTCAAGAAGCTTAAGAAGGTGGAAAAGAGGTGAGACGCTTTGCGTTTTTCACTCTAATGGACTGGGACAAAGAAAAATCCAGTGCCAGTGCTTTGAGAAGGGCACTGGTAAAATATGTTTTCATTGCCAGAAAGTGGGGCACGTGATGTCACAGTGCTCGTCGTTAAGGTAACGTACTGTGGGGAACGATGAGGTAAAGGGCTGAGACAGTGGCATTAGTGACCATAGTAAAGAAAACCCCAATAAGAGCTGAGGAGCTGCAGAATCGTACACAGCCGAGACAGGGACTGAGTATGGAGTTATTACCTAATGTCTATAATTAAATTGCTCCTGCGGTAAAGTTCAGAGAGCACAGCGTGATAAAGGGCAAGATGTATGATTTTGAGAGAAACATGGTTTAACCTGTCACTGTTCGTAAGGGATGACGAATTTGAACTCTTACTGATCTGTTGCCCGAGAGTCCGAAAATTTGTGGAACAGAAATTTACAGTTCGCCAATGTAATATCAGTTTGGAATGTCAACTCAAGACTTGTGAAACAACAGTGGGAGTGATGGACAGAGAGCCAGTTCCAGGAATCTAGTTTGTACTTTCGAATGATTTAGCAGCGTCCACGGTGGGAGTGACACCCCTTGTTGTGGAGGAGACAAAGGAAGAACAAGAAACTGACCATTTAGAACACAAATATCCTCGTATTTTTCCAGCATATCTCGCAACCAGATTCCACTATCATTAATCACAGCACGAGGCAGGAACTAAAGGGAAAGATGAAGGAGTTGAGATTCAATTAGTGGACAAACCGTTTGATGTAATAACACAGGAATAACTTAAAGAGGGAAGGGGTCAGACAGAAGTGTTTAGTCCTTATAGGCTAAGGGGTTGAATCAGAATGGCAAGACGGTTGAAGATGTATATGCGAATGCATACTTTGAAAAGGACTCAGGAGAAGCTCTGAAGTGTTGCTATCTGAAAGATGGAATCCGAAGATGGAAATGAATATCGCGGCATGTTGGTGC
>NW_025197818.1:0-5301 GCF_004010195.1 Chiloscyllium plagiosum
GGTGTTATGAAGTTGCATTTGTCTACTCTACTCGAAAGAAAGGGAGAAAGCGAGCATGTGTTGAAAAAAAAAAGAATTAACATTTGGGTGTGAAACAAATACCTGAGTTGAGTTGCTACTGGACACAACAAAGTCGAATTCGACCAATCAGTATAAACTACGCACTAATATATCAAAATTCAATCGAATTTGAATTTTACTGCTTTGACATCAAACCAATGAGACGATCTGATGTTTTGGGGTCTAAAAATTGGGCATTTTGAACATTTAGCCAGAGTGGCAAAGAGCACCAAAAAAGAGACTGCCTGCAGAGACGCACTCTGAAATGTTCATTTTCATGTGAAGTTTGTGCAGCAGAAGACTTAAGAAAAGACGACTCAGAAAAAATCTACAGAGGATAATGCAAGACGAAGAGCTGTCTGGTATTGAAATGTGGATTAAAAATCAAATATCAGAGGCTTGTGTCAGATCAGTATATTAGACAAGTCAATCAGACAAAATCGGAATACAATGCAGAGTGTTGTTTATTTAATGGTGCATTTTTGTTCTTCGAGTTAAAGATTGTTTGTAAATACTGGAATGTAGTAGTTCTTTGTCACTCTTACTTTTACACATTACAAGGTGAGGTGAGCTTTCCTCAATGTCTGGATTAAATTAGCAGAATAGTTTATCCTGTGTCTTAACATTATAGTGACAGTGACGGGGTGAGAATGGGATATCACAGTGACAGGGATGCAGTGAGTGTGAGGCGTTCAACGTGATAGAGTGGGAGAGAATGTGGCGGGGTCAGAGTTGAGATGTTGGAGTGAGTATGAGGAGGTCAGGATGATGGTGATGGAATGAGTGTAGGTGGACAGGCTGATGGTGAAGGAGTGAGTATTTAGGAATAGTGGTTTGTCATGGAGTGACTGTCAGGGCGTCAGTGTGACAGTAACGGAGTGAGTGCATGGGGTCAGTGTGACTGGCAGAATGAGTGTGAGGGGGCAGGATGTCCGTGATGCAGTGAGTGTAAGGGGACCAGAGTAATGATGACGGATGACGAGTGAGGGGATCAAAGTGACAGTGACATCAACAGCGTAAGGGAGCAGGGTGACGGTCATGGAGTGTGTGTGAGTGGTCAGGGGGACCGTGATGGAATGAGTGTGAGGGGGACAGGATGATGGCGGTTTGAGGCGTTCATGCTGATAACGATGTAGTGCGTGTGAGGGGGTCGGGTTGGCAGTGATGAGTGTCTGGATGAAAGTGACGGAATGAGTGTGAGGAATCAGGGCGACTGAAGGAATGACTGTAATGCCCTTATGGCGATGAAGTGAGTTTGAGGGAGTCAGTGTGGTTGTTGCGGAGTACATGTGAGGTGACAGGTTAATAGAGAGGGAGTAAGTGAGAGGTTGTGAGATTGATGGTGACAGAGTGAGTGTGGGGGATTCAGGGTAACAGAGAAGGAGTGAGTGTATGGTGGTAAATGGTAACAACAGAGGAGTTCGACGGTGGCGTCAGGGTGGCAGTGAAGTGGGTAGTGTGAGGATGTCCAAGTGACAGACATAGACGTAGCATGAGGGCTTCAGAGTAATGCTGGCAGGGTGAGGCGAGGGTGGCAGGGTGACAGTGATGGAGTGAGTGTGAGGGGGACAAGGTAACAGTAAAATAATGATTACGAGTGGGTAACAGCGATAGTGAGGGTGTGACAGCGAGATGATCTTGGATGGTGGCGATGGAGTGAGGATGCAGAGATCAGGGAAACGATAATGGAGTGAAATTAAGAAGGTAAGAGAGATAGTGTGTGGCTGTAGGGGAGGAGGGTGACGATGAAAAAGTATGTGCAGAGAGGTCAGAGTGAGTTTGACCGAGTGAGTGTGAGGGGATCAGGGTGGCTGTGACGGAGTAGGTTTGGCAGCGTGAGGATGACGTTGGTTGAGTGAGAGTGAGACAGTCACGGTGACGTCAAGGGAGTGAGTGTGATTGTAACACTGTAAAAGTGATTAGAGTGAATGTTAGGGCGTCAGGATGACAAAGCTGGAGAGAGTGAGGGGGTCGGTGTGACAGTGACAGAGTGAGTCGGAGAGGTAAAGTTGATAGAGAGGGATGTTGTCTGACTGCATAAGAGTAACGATGGTACAGTGAAAGTGAGGGGGCCAGGGTGGCTGTGCCAGAAAGAATATGAGTTGATCACGGTGATTGTAACAGACTAGCGTGAGGAGGTCAGCGTGACTGTGATGGAGTACGTTTAATGAGATAAAGATTAGCAGTGGGCAGTGTGTGTGAGAGCCACAGGGCAATGGTGGCGGGTTCAGTGTGCGTGGGACCGGCTAATAGTGACAAAGTGAGTGTGATGCTTTCGGCGTGATATTGATGGAGTGAGTGCAATGGGTCAGTGTGAATATGACAGAGTGGCTGTGAGCTGTGTCAATGTGTTCATAATAGAGTGAGTGGGAGGGAAACAGGGGAAAATTATGCAATTAGTGTGAAATGAGGGTGCTGGTGATGGAGTGAGTGTGAGGTGTCAGGGTGTCTGATGGAGTGAGTTTCAGGGATTCAGGTTGAAATTGGTAGAGCGTACGCGAGGTGTTCAGACTGCTGGTAACAGAGTGAGTGTGATGGCGCAAAGGTTGACAGTAGGGGAGTGCGTGTAACGGCTCAGGTTCATGTTGATTGTTTGAGTATGAGGTGGCTCAGGTTGGCGGTGATGAAGTGAATATGAGTGGGTCAGGGTGTCAGTGAAGGTGAGAGTGCGAGGGCAACAGGGTGATTGGATGGTGTGAGTGTTCGTGAGTCAGAGTGACAGTGACACGGTGACTCTGAAGGGAGTCAGGGTGATGATGAGTGAGTGAGTGTGAAGGCGTCAGGTTTATGGTGAGAGAGTGATTGTGAGGAGAACAGGTTGAAGGTGACAGGGTAAATATGAGATTGTCAGGTTGCCAGTGATGGAGTGAGTGCAACTGGGTCCAGGTGATGTTGACAAGGCGTGTGTGACGGAGGCTAAGGTGATGGTGACAGAGTGAGTTTGAGGAGGTCGGGATGATGGGATCGAGTGAGTGTGAGATGGTCTCGCCAACAGTAAAGGATTGAGCGTGGTGGGGGGTCAAGGTGAACATGGCGGAATGAGTGTGTGGTGGTTAGGGTGTAATGGGGATGGAGTGACTGGGTTACGTTACCGGAAGTAATGTGAGTGCGTCACTGTTACAGAGATGGAGAGAGTGCAAGTGTATCATGGTGACACATGGACTGAGTGTGAGGTTTTCAGGGTGACAGTGAGGGAGTGAGTGTGAGTGGGTCAGGGTCACAGGGTGGAGCAGAGTATGAAGGGGTCAGCGTGATGGTAATGGAGTGAGTGTGAGGCGGTCAATGTGACAGTCATGGAGGCAGTCTGGGTGTTCAGTGTGACTGTGATAGTGTGAGTGTGAGGGGGGTATCAGGGTAATGGTGAGGGGTTCAGAATTTAGGCGATGGAGTGAGAGTGAAGGACTTCGTGTGAAGGTGACGGGGTTCATGTGAGGACATCAAGGTGATGGTGACCGAATGCGTGCAAGAGGATCAGGGAGACGGTGACTCAGTTAGTGTGAGGGTGTCCACATGACGGTCATGAAGTAATTATGTGAGGGATCAAAGTAATGGTGACTGAGTGAGTGCGAGTGTGTAAGGGTGGCAGTGAGGTCAGAAGGGGACAGGGTGTAGGCTACAATTTGCGTGCGAGGGATTCAGGTGGACAGTGATGAAGTGAATGTGACGGGATAAGAATTATAGTGATAAACAATGAGGGGAACAGCGTGATGCTGACTGAGTGAATGTGAAGTTTCTCAAGCAGAAGCTGATTGGTGTGAGTGTAGCGCTGTGAGTCTGGTGTTGACAGAGTGAGTCTGAGAGGGTCAGTGTTTCATTGATGGTGTGAGTGCGAACTGTTCAGAATGATCGTCACAGGGTGACTCTGAGGAGGTCAGTATGAGAGCGGTGCAGTGAGTGTGTTGGTGTTAGGGTGATTGTGTGGGGTTCAGAGTGACTGACAGAGTTAGTGTGAGTAGGTCATTTTGATTGAGACGAAATGAATGTGATGAGTGTCACTGAGAAGTTGATGGAGTGACTGTGGAGACCTGAGGCTGACATTGACTGAGTGAGTGTGGGAGGTCTGGATGATGTTAACGGAGTGATGGTGAGAGTGTCAGAATGCTGGTCATAGAGTGACTGTGAGGAGCTAAGAGTGACAGTGGTGGAGCGAGTGTGAGGGCGTCAGGGTGATGGTGATGGTGTGATTGATGGGAGTTCAGGGTGACTGAGACAAAAGGACTGTGAGTGGGTCATTGTGTCAGAGATTGAGTGAGGGTGAGGGGTGTCAGGGAGAAGTTGTTGGAGAGACTGTGGTGGGTGTGACTGACGTTGATGGGGTGAGTCTGAGGGGTCAGGCTTAAATCAATGAAATCAATGTGAGGGTGAAGAGGTCAGGTTAATGGTCACAGAGTGACAGTGAGGTGATCAGAGTGACAGCGGTGGAGTAATCGTGAGGGCGTCAGCGTGATGGTGATGGGGTGATTGTGAGAGATTCAGGGCAACAGTGAAGGAGGGAGTGTCAGTCAAGATGACTTTGATGAGAATGTCAGGTGGTCAGTGCAACGGTGACAGAATGATAGACAGGCGTCAGAGTGACGGTTACAGAATTGGTGTGAGGGGATGAGGGTGACAATGTGGATATGAGTGTGAGGTGATCACAATGAGGGTGATCGAGTGAATGTGAGGGGTACATGGTGACGGTGACTGAGTGATTGTGAGGCGCCAGGGTGACGGTGACAGGGCGATTCTCAATAAATCATGTGATGGAGGCGGACATAGCGCAAAGCTTCAGGGTGACATTGAGCGATTGAACATGAGGGGGTCAGGGTGATGATCAACGAGTGAATGCGAGGGGATCAGGGTGACTGTGACAGAGTTAGTGCGAGTGGGTCATTTTGACAGATGTGGAGTGAGGGTGAGGGGTTCAGGGAGAAGTTGATTAAATGGGCGTGGTGCCATGAGGCTGACGTTGATGCAGTGAGTGTGAGGGGGTCGGGGTAATGTCGATGGAGTGTGTTTGACGAGGCCAGGATGGTGGCGAAAGAGTGACTGTGTGGAACTAAGGGTGACGGCGGTGGAGTGAGTGTGGGTGCGTCAGTGTGATGCTCATGGAGTGAATGTGAGGACTTCAGGGTGATTGTGACAGAGTTAGTGTCAGTAGGTCATTTTGACGGAGACTGAGTGAGTGTGAGGGGGTTAGGGTGACGGTAATGGAGTGAGCTTGAGGCAAATCAAGATGAGTTTGTAAAAATGGGTTTTTGA
>NW_025197819.1:0-1322 GCF_004010195.1 Chiloscyllium plagiosum
GGTTTAACGATGTACAACAAGAGCTGAAGTATCGAGTTGAGGTGACAGTGACTGCACTTAACATCATCATAACTGCATTTTACCAAGTGTCATATCCTGGATTAACAGCAAAACTGGAGCAAATAGGAATCGTCTGCACTGGCTGAAATTATACCTGGTACAGAGGAAGGTGGCTGGGGTTGGTGGGGAGCAGCCATCTCAGCTCTGCCGCAGGTCCCCAGGGGAGGGGTTTCTGAGTAAACCTGCAGACCAGAAATGGAAAGGCAGGGCACCATACCCCAACAGGATGAAAGCGTTGTTCTCCTGTTAGATAGGTGCGACTAGCAGCAGTTTAATTGGACAGTCATCATGCCTCAAGCAAGGGAGAGGTTGAGTAAGACAGCCCTGTTCAGGCACCTCATTCAGTGCAGGAACTGAACCCACACTATTGGCATTAATCTGTATTACAAACTAGCCGTCCAACTGATTGAGCTAACCAAGTCCTCGCTCAGCTCTTTGGGCAAGATACTGTAACATTATTCTGTTTGGATATGTTGCTAGACACCTTTGGAGCAGGTGAAACTACAAGCAAGCTTCCTAGCTCAGAGAGAGGGACAACATCATTGAGCTGTAAAAGTTCTCTCTGCCCTAGGCCCAATAATTTTCAGCTGCTTTATAAATGACCATCCCCTACTCAAGTAAAGTCACAACTGGGGATGTTTGCCAATGATTGGACAATGTTCAACACCATTCGTGATTTACTCAGATACTGAAGCAGTCCTTGTCCAAATGCAACAGGTCTTGGAATTATGCAGGTATGTCCTTATCAGTGACAAGTACCATTTCCATTACACACATGCCAGATAACGATTACCTCTAACATTAGAAAAGTATACCAAATCATTTAGTGTTCAATGCCACCACCATCACTGAACACCCACCTAGCAATATCCCGGGGATTACCGTTAACCAGAACTGGACTGATCATATAATTTCATTACCCAGTCCTGTGAAGGGCTTATGCTAAAACGTCGACTCTCCTGTACCTCAGGTGTGCTTTTCCAGCGCCACACTTTGACACATATTAATTCATTGGCTATAAGAATATGTCAGGGGAAAGAAATCCTACAAGAATGACTCACCTCAAAATTTCGGAAAGCCTGTCTCCCATCAAAAACCCTCATGTTGAATGTGTGTGTGTGTGTGTGATTAAATGCCTCCATTTGCCTGTGTGAGTGCAGCTTCATCCCTCATCCACTGACACTCAGTAGCAGCAATGTCTGCCATCTACATGGTGCTCTGCAGAAATTTGCCAAGGCTCCTTACAACGTACCTCTGAACCC
>NW_025197819.1:1598-4075 GCF_004010195.1 Chiloscyllium plagiosum
CATACCGAGCATCACACAGACACTGACAGTCACATCACACATTACTGAGCTCTGAGACAGACAGAGGCAATTGAAAACATACTCATATCTGACTAACATGTTTAATCACAGTGATATTGTTGCCACGAAAATTATTATGAGTGAATATTAGCAGGGGGAAAGTGAGGACTGCAGATGCTGGAGATCAGAGTCAAAAAGTGTGGTTCTGAAAAAAGCACAGCCATTCAGGCAGCATCTGAGGAGCAAGCGAGTCGACTGTTAGTTCAAAATATTAATACAAGAGAAAATATATTTTCAAAGTCTTTGTACTTAATAATAATTTGGTCATATTTACAGTGTGGAAACGTAATCTAATCTAAAATCCACCCATTTATTCCGTTCACTTTTATAACAACATTATGATGAAAACCGTGCACAACTCACAGTAAGGAGCATTGAAATGATAAATTTCATTCCCACACCCAAGACCAAATTATTATTAAGTACAAGGACTTTTGTGCTTATTGGACAATCTAAAAGTTGGTATTATGAAAGGCTATCGATAACTTCAGTAAAGACACTTTGCTATTAACGGCTAGAACGATGCTGCAAACATTTACACAGAGATTTCCAACTCAATTCACACAAAAGATCATTGGGCTGGGATGATGCTGGCCAACAATTGAGCTGCACAATTCTGTTTGGATACTGACATTGTTGGGGCTAACATACACTGGATATGGTTTATGAGGGATTCAATGTAAGATGCCATGTGCTGCAGGAGCCCATCACCGAAATAACACCTTCATTCAAGATCAGGTCCAAGGTACAGAATTTCAGAGTTTAGGTGCCATACCAGAAGAGATATACTTGCAGGTCATGGCTGTTCACATGTCATTGTTACAAATGTTGAACTGCGTCTGGATCAGCGCCATGTGCTAGTCCATTGAACAGTTTTCCCCACTCACATCTCTCCGTTGTTCAGGTATATCTCTAACTAGTCTATTGTGAGAGATTATGTCAGTAACTGCTCAGCTCCAGTTTGGAAACTCACTGGATAGTTTCTGGAGATGGCCAGTGTTGTGGAGGTCATGGTGAGGGCCAGTAATACTGTGTCTGAATTCAGGCTTTTCCTCAAAGTCATTTTCAACAGCTTTGCTGCCTGCAAGACGGTGTGTTCATTCATCTGAACATCAATCAGCTGTTTACTACAGTCACTGAATTGTGTAATAGTTAGCTGTGTGCTCTGGTAATTCAATTATTGTTCACTTCAATGATTTTCAACTAAAACAAAATATGTTTGTTTCTTACATATTTTAAAATAAACCAAAGTGATATTAACTCTTCATTATACAAAATATAAAAGTAACCTGTTGTATATCAAGCAACAGTCAGATATTATCTGTAAAGCAGGAGTCTGTGAACAGGACTAATACCAGGCAACATCACCACCCTCTGTGTTAGGGTATGTCACACAGAAAGGACAAGCCAGGCAGAGGGGTCACCTCCATAGTATATAGTCAGTATCGTGCTCAGCATTGATGCTAGATCCTGTGGCTGCTGGACTGCTCTGCGGCAGGTTATGGTGGAATCAATAATTGACATATAATTGACCACATCATCACCAATCTGCCTACTGCAGATACACCTCTCCATTTCATATATCGGTAAGAATAGTCACTGCACAGTCCGTATGGGGAACAGGGGCTGCCTTCACATTTTACAGACTCCCCTCACCATGATATGAAGCTCCCTGGGCTTTAAACAGATTGAGAAACTAATGATGATGCATCCATGAGGTGCAGTGGGTCACAGTCAGGAGCAGAATCATACTCTGTACAACTCATACAGTCTGCAACCTCACAGCCCAACATAACACCCACTGTACAGGAACCATCACGGCCCGACATACTTCCCACTGTACAGTAACCCTCACAGCCCGACATACCTCCCACTGTACAGTAACTATCACGGCTCGACATACCTCCCACTGTACAGTAACTATCACGGCTCGACATACCTCCCACTGTACAGTAACTATCACGGCTCGACATACCTCCCACTGTACAGTAACTATCACGGCTCGACATACCTCCCACTGTACAGTAACTATCACGGCTCGACATACCTCCCACTGTACAGTAACTATCACGGCTCGACATACCTCCCACTGTACAGTAACTATCACGGCTCGACATACCTCCCACTGTACAGTAACTATCACGGCTCGACATACCTCCCACTGTACAGTAACTATCACGGCTCGACATACCTCCCACTGTACAGTAACTATCACGGCTCGACATACCTCCCACTGTACAGTAACTATCACGGCTCGACATACCTCCCACTGTACAGTAACTATCACGGCTCGACATACCTCCCACTGTACAGTAACTATCACGGCTCGACATACCTCCCACTGTACAGTAACCATCACGGCCCGACACATCCCCCACTGTACAGTAACCATCACGGTCCAACATACCTCCCACTGT
>NW_025197819.1:4142-5301 GCF_004010195.1 Chiloscyllium plagiosum
CATATCTCCCACTGTACAGTAACCATCACGGCCCGACATATCTCCCACTGTACAGAAACCCTCACGACCCGACATCACTCCCAATGTACAGTCACCATAACGGCCCGACATATCTCCCACTGCACAGTAACCATCACGGGCCAACATACCTCCCACTGCACAGTAACCATCAAGGCCCAACATACCTCCCACTTTACAGTAACCGTCAACAGCGGCACTGTGGCTCAGTGGTTAGCACTGCTGCCTCACAGCGCCGGCCTCATGTGACAGTCTGTGTGGAGTTTGCACATTCCCCCCATGTCTGTGTGTGTTTCCTCCGGGTGCTCCGATTTCCTCGCACAGTCCAACAGTGGATTGGCCACACTAAATTGCCCATAGTGTTAGGTGCTTTAGTCAGAGGAAAATAGGTCTGGGTAGGTTACACTTCGGAGGGTTGATGTGGACTGGTTGGGCCAAATGGCATGTTTCCGCACTGTAGGGAATCTAATCTAACCTACAAGGTTCAAGTCATAGTTATGATGGAATAATCAATTGTCTGAATGAGTGCAGCTCCAACAGTACTCTAGTACGGACTTACGAGCGACAGGCAACACAGTTTTGTGGGGAAGATCATGTTCACAAACTTGATTGATTATTTTGAGGAAGTGACAAAATTGATTGATGAGGGCACGGGGCTGGATACTGGCCGTTTGGACCTTAGCAAGGCCTTTGATAAGGTTCCTTATGGCAGGCTGATAAGCAAGGTGAAGTGAAATGGGATCCGCCGTCAGTTAGTAAGATGGATAGAGAACTGCTTGGTCATAGAAGACAGAGTGGTGGTGGAACAGTGTTTTTGTGACTGGAGATCTGTAAATAGATTGGCGGAGTTGCAGATTGTGAGGATGATTGCCAGAAAATACAGCAGGACAGAGAAAACACAGATGTATCTTAATCTGGACAGTTGCAACGTGATGTGTTTTGGACGGTCTAGTGCAGGAGGGAGGTGTAATGTGGATGGAAAAACTACTCGCTGCATCAACATCCGAAGGGATCGAGGTATACAGCTCCACAGTTCCCTGAAAGTGGCAACCACGGGTGGATAGGGTGATCAAGAAGACTGACGGCAAACCTGCAGACAGGCATCCGAGCATGGAGTATGAAAATTAGCAGGTCACATTGC
>NW_025197820.1:0-893 GCF_004010195.1 Chiloscyllium plagiosum
GCTGTGCTCTTCCAGCACCACTGATCCAGAACCTACTCCTGTTCCTATGTTCCTTTGAGCAAGGAGTGGCATCACAGGAAAACTATAAGCTCATTGGTCCATAGCTGCTACTTTGATTATCTATTATAAGTTGATTTAATAGAAGAAATGTTTTACAAATTAAAAACTAAAAGACTACTAAGAATTTTTTTTTAAATGCAAATTAAGAACTACGTAAACAAAATAGTAATGTCGAACTAGGAGATGTGCTGTACTCGCATGCTGTCGAAATGAGTGGACCCTATTGTGATTCATATTGACCACATCTATAACAAGTGCTGGTTGTTTGAGGAACTCTGGCTCAGACTTGATGAGCTGGAGTCTGAGCTTCAAAACCTGCAACATGTCAAAGAGGAGGAGAGTTATCTGGACACAGTTTCAGGAGGCAGTCACATCCTTTAGACCCTGAATGCAGTCAGTGATCAAACCTGTGAGCAAGGCAGCTGGAGGGATCCAGGAGATAATGCTGAAGGAGCTTCAGCCCCTGAGCTTGACTGACAGGTTCGAGATTCTTGCTCCCTGCGTAGATGAGAGTGTGGATGAAGGGGGAATGAGTAAACTGACCATCGCGCTATGATACAGGGAGTAATTCAAGAAAGGAGAGAAATAGAGACGTAGTTGTAATCGGGTGGTATAGTCAGGGGAATAGACACTGTTCTCTGTGGAGAAAGTGAGGACTGCAGATGTTGGAGATCAGAGCTGAAAAATGTGTTGCTGGAAAAGCGCAGCAGGTCAGGCAGCATCCAAGGAGCAGGAGAATCGATGTTTTGGGCATAAGCCCTGCTTCAGGAATGAGGAGGATGTCCCAAGCAGGCTAAGATAAAAGGTAGGGAGGAGGGACTTGGGGGAGGGGC
>NW_025197820.1:2129-3278 GCF_004010195.1 Chiloscyllium plagiosum
CTTCATTCTATCGTGGGGTGCCTGGGTCAAGGGTGGGGCACTGGTTGGGAGAGGATATGATGGACTTTTGGAAAGGAAGTGATGCTCCCTGGGAACAAGGGGGAAAATCTCCATGTTTTATATTTTTTTAGATTTTTTTTTATTATATTGATGTGAGTGTATTAAAGAGCCTTTATTTTTGTAAATTTTATATGCTCAATGCTCGGGATGTTCTGGATAGGGTTTCCCCTCCCGAGGGGTCTCAGATTTGCCCAGACGATTATGGTTGATCAGTTGGTTAAGTGGTGCACCTGGAATATCAAGGGGAGTAATTCACCAGTCAAAAGGAAGAAAATATTATCAAACCTCAAGAAAGAAAGGGTTGATATAGCTCTCCTACAGGAGACACACCTGTCGGATAAAGAACACTTGAAATTACGACAGGGTGGATTTGATCAGCCCTTCTTTTTTTCCTTCAGTTCAAAAAGTAGGGGAGTTGTTATTCTTATTCGGAAGAATTTCCCTTTCAAAATCCTAAATCAGATAAAAGATGAATCTGGACGATATGTTCTGATTAAGGCCCTTATAAATGGAGAGGACTTTAATTGTATTATGGATCTGAAAATAGATAGGATTCCCAAGAGTACTGCAGGAGTATCTCCCAGACTTAGACAACTGGTGGATCTGAACAAAGAATTAGGATTAGTAGATGTATGGAGATGCCTTCATCCACAGGGCAGAGATTTTTCTTTTTACTCCAATCCGCATAAATGTCATAGCAGAATCGATATGTTTTTTGCCCCCTCGATTTTTAAAAATTCCATATCATCCTAAAATAGGTAGTATAGCAATTTCGGATCACGCTGCTGTATATATGGAAATCAGGGCGAGGAACAACGGGACATCCCCTCGGCATTGGCGTATGGACCCCTTCCTAATGAAAGATAGTAAATTTGTAAAGTACTTCTCTCAAGAATTTAAAACTTTTTTAGAAATTAATTCAGGTACGGCTAGCAACCCATCAATGATGTGGGAGACCATCAAAGCTTACGCGCGAGGTTTGATCATCTCCTACTCAGCGACCCAGAAAAAATTAAAGGGAGAACAACAGCGTCTGGCTTGAAGCCCGCTTAAAAGCGGCTGAAACAGCAAACACTGATAGACCTTCTA
>NW_025197820.1:3970-5301 GCF_004010195.1 Chiloscyllium plagiosum
CCACTAGCAGAAGCTATACGGGCTGATCCTAATATAATGGCCCCGAGGATTGGTACAGATAAACATAAAATTACCCTTTATGCAGATGATGTTCTTCTATTTTTCAGTAATCCCCTGATGTCCGTGCCTCGTTTAATCCAAGTTATTAATACATTTAGTGTATTTTCAGGCTACAAAATTAATTTCTCAAAATCTGAGGCTACGCCTAGCAAGGCTATGCCTTGCTAGTATATCCCACTTATTGGATGGATCCCACTTTCCCTCTCGGTGGTCCCTGGAGGGTTTCTTATATTTAGGAATTTTTATTACGCCAGTATTTGGTCAGTTATACAAGGCTAACTTTGTGCATTTACTGGAAAGGATAAGGCAGGACCTCCAGCGATGGGGAGACCTTCCAATTTCCTGGCTAGGTAGAATAGCACTAATTAAAATGAAAGACCTGCCCCGTCTCCTATATCCTATGAGAATGCTTCCGGTGATGCTGCCGAGGCTGGCACTACGTAAATTATATGGCTGGCTGGGTCCCTTTATCTGGAATCAAAGACGGCCCCTCATTAAGCTGAAGAAGCTACAGCTTCCACAGGCAAGGGAAGGATTGGACTTCCCAGATTTTAGGAAATATCAGTTAAGTTCCCTATTAAGTTACATAGCTGATTGGGTCTTGTCTGACCTGCAATCAATCTGGCTGGACCTCGAGGCTTCTCAAGTAAATGCCCACTTATTAACATTTTATTTTCAGACAAGTGGAAAATCATTACAGATCACTGTAAAAATACTAAACACAATTAAAGCTTGGAATATAATGCGACAAAATGAGGGCAACTCACATAAAACATCCCCCTATGCTCCGATAGTGGGAGCATGGGGATTTCAACCAGGGCTTATAGATGCCACTTTCAAATTCTGGAGACCCAGGGGTATCTCATGTTTAGGGGATCTGTTTAAAGAAGGGGTCCTGATGTCTTTTGAACAACTGCATCAGAAATTTGGATTACCTAATGGAGACTTCTTTCGATACTTCCAAATTCGAGATTACATATAGAATTACATACGCTATTAGATATTCTTTATAAATCAGATAGAGTACGTAGAGTGCTATGGCCAATGGGGGTTTCTTCGGTCAGCATTATTTATCATTTATTACATGATGAAGTATCGGGAGATATGGACTATCTGCTTAAAACATGAGACCAGGATTTGGGACTGGAAATCTCTATAGAAATGTGGAATGACATTTGGGAAAATGCCAGAAGAATCTCCATCTGCAACAGCACTCAGGCCATTCAGTTGAAGATACGTCATAGGGCCCATATAGCACCGGACCGATTGGC
>NW_025197821.1:0-5022 GCF_004010195.1 Chiloscyllium plagiosum
TCGGATGCAGTGAGTGATGGGAATACAGTCAGTCATGGGGATACAGTCAGTGTTGGGAATACAGTCAGTGATGGGGTCACAGCCAGTGAAGGGGACACAGTCAGTGATGGGAATACAGTCATTGATGGGGTCACAGTAAGTGATGGGAATACAGTCAGTGATGGGGACACAGTCAGTGATGGGGAAACAGTCAGTGATGTGGACATAGTCAGTGATGGGACACAGTGAGTGATGGGAATACAGTCAGTGATGGGGCACAGTCCGTGATGGGAACACAGTCAGTGATCGGGATACATTCAGAGGTGGGGCACATTCAGTGATGGGACACAATCAGCGAGGGGAATACAGACAGTGACAGGGGCACAGTCAGTGATGAGAATACAGTCAGTGATGCGGATAAAGTCAGTGATGGGGATACTGTCAGTGATGGGGGCAAAGTCAGTGATGCGGACACAGTCAGCGATGGGGACATAATCAGTGATGGGAATACAGTCAGTGATGGGGATACAATCAGTGATGGGAATACAGTCATTGATGGGGACACAGTCAGTGACGGGAATACAGTCAGTGATGGGGTCACAACCAGTGATGGAAATACAGTCAGCGATGGGGACACAGTCAGTGATGGGAATACAGTCAGTGATGGGTTTACAGTCAGTGATGGGGCACAGTCAGTGATGGGGATACAGTCAGTGTTGGGGAACAGTCAGTGATTGTAATACATTCAGTGATGGGGACACAGTCATTGATGGGGACACAGTCAGTGACGGGAATACAGTCAGTGATGGGGTCACAACCAGTGATGGAAATACAGTCAGCGATGGGGACACAGTCAGTGATGGGGATACTGTCAGTGATGGGTTTACAGTCAGTGATGGGGTACAGTCAGTAATGGGGATACAGTCAGTGTTGGGGAACAGTCAGTGATTGTAATACAGTCAGTGATGGGGACATAGTCAGTGATGGGGCACCGACAGTGATGGGGACGCAGTGAGTGATGGGAACACAGTCCGTGCTGGGGGCACAGTCAGTGATGGGGACACAGTCAGTGATGGGAATACAGTCAGTGATGGGGACATAGTCAGTGATGGGGCACAGTCAGTGATCGGGATACAGTCAGTGAGGGGGCACAGTCAGTGATGGGAATACAGTCAGTGATAGGGTCACAGTCAGTGATGGGAATACAGTCAGTGATGGGAATACAGTCAGTGATGGGAATACAATCAGTGATGGGGACAAAGTCAGTGATGGGGATACAGTCAGTGATGGGAATACAGTTAGTGATGGGAATAGAGTCAGTGATGAGGATGCAGTCAGTAATGGGAATACCGTCAGTGATGGGGACACAGTCAGTGAGAGGGATACAGACAGTGATGGGAATACAGTCAGTGATGGGGTCACAGCCAGTGATGGGGACACAGTCAGTGATGTGGATACAGTCAATGATGGGAATACAGTCAGTGATGGGGTCACAATCAGTGATGGATATACAGTCAGTGATGGGGACACAGTCAGTGATGGGGTTATAGTCAGTGATGGGGACACATTCAGTGATGGGGGCACAGTTAGTGATGGGAATTATGTCAGTAATGGGGATACAGTCAGTGATAAGAATACAGTCAGTGATGCGGATAAAGTCAGTGATGGGGATACTGTCAGTGATGGGGGCAAAGTCAGTGATGCGGACACAGTTACTGATGGGGACATAATCAGTGATGGGAATACAGTCAGTGATGGGGATACAATCAGTGATGGGAATACAGTCAGTGATGGGGACACAGTCAGTGACAGGAATACAGTCAGTGATGGGGTGACAGTCAGTGATGGGGCACAGTCAGTGATGGGGATACAGTCAGTGATGGGGAACAGTCAGTGATTGTAATACAGTCAGTGATGGGGACATAGTCAGTGATGGGGCACCGTCAGTGATGGGGATGCAGTGAGTGATGGGAACACAGTCCATGCTGGGGGCACAGTCAGTGATGGGGACACAGTGAGTGATGGGAATACAGTCAGTGATGGGGTCATAGTCAGTGATGGGGCACAGTCAGTGATCGGGATACAGTCAGTGAGGGGGCACAGTCAGTGATGGGAATACAGTCAGTGATAGGATCACAGTGTGATGGGAATACAGTCAGTGATGGGGAGACAGTCAGTGATGGGGATACAGTCAGTGATGGGAATACAGTTAGTGATGGGAATACAGTCAGTGATGAGGATGCAGTCAGTAATGGGAATACCGTCAGTGATGGGGACACAGTCAGTGATAGGGATACAGTCAGTGATGGGGGCACAGTCAGTGATGCGGACACAGTCAGTGATGGGGACACAATCAGTGATGGGAATACAGTCAGTGATTGCGACACAATCAGTGATGGGAATACAGTCAGTGATGTGGACAGACGCAGTGATGGGAATAAAGCCAGTGATGGGGATACATTCAGTGATGGGGTCACAGACAGTGATGGAACTACAGTCAGTGATGGGGACTCAGCCAGTGATTTGGGTACAGTCAGTGATATGCATACAGTTCATGCTGGGAATACAGTCAGTGATGGGGATACAGTCAGTGATGGGAATACAGTCAGTGATGCGGACACAGTCAGTGATGGGGATACAGTCAGTGATGGGAATACAGTCAGTGATGCGGACACAGTCAGTGATGGGGATACAGTCAGTGATGGGAATACAGTCAGTGATGCGGACACAGTCAGTGATGGGGATACAGTCAGTGATGGGAATACAGTCAGTGATGCGGACACAGTCAGTGATGGGGATACATTCAGTGATGGGAATACAGTCAGTGATGGGAATACAGTCAGTGATGGGAATACAGTCAGTGATGAGGATGCAGTCAGTAATGGGAATACCGTCAGTGATGGGGACACAGTCAGTGATAGGGATACAGTCAGTGATTGGGACACAATCAGTGATGGGAATACAGTCAGTGATGGGGACAGACGCAGTGATGGGAATAAAGCCAGTGATGGGGATACATTCAGTGATGGGGATACAGTCAGTGATGGGAATACAGTCAGTGATGGGGACTCAGTTAGTGATGGGGACACATTCAAGATGGGACACAATCAGCGATGGGAATACAGTCAGTGACGGGGGCACAGTCAATGATGATAATACAGTCAGTGATGGGGATACAGTCAGTGATGGGAATACAGTCAGTAATGAGAATACAGTCAGTGATGGTGATACAGTCAGTGATGGGAGTACAGTCAGTGATGGGGAAACAGTGAGTGATGGGAATACCGTCAGTGTTGGGGAAACAGTCAGTGCTTTGGACACAGTCAGTGATGGGGACAAAGTCAGTGATGGGTGCACAGTCAATGATGGGAATACAGTCAGTGATGGGGTCACAGTCAGTGTAGGGGATACAGTCACTGATGGGGATACAGTCAGTGATGGGAATACAGTCAGTGATGGGGTCACAGTCAGTGTATGGGATTCAGTCAGTGATGGGGATACAGTCAGTGATGGGAACACAGTCAGTGATGGGGGCACAGTCAGTGATGGGGACACAGTGAGTGATGGGAATACAGTCAGTAATGGGGAAACAGTCAGTGATGGGAATACAGTCAGTGATGGGGTCACAGTCAGTGTAGGGGATACAGTCACTGATGGGGATACAGTCAGTGATGGGAATACAGTCACTGATGGGGTCACAGTCAGTGTAGGGGATACAGTCACTGATGGGGATACAGTCAGTGATGGGAATACAGTCAGTGATGGGGGCACAGTCAGTGATGGGGACACAGTCAGTGATGGGGATACAGTCAATGATGGGAATAAAGTCAGTGATGGGGCACAGTCAGTGATGAGAATACAGTCAGTGATGGGGACACACACAGTGATGGGGATACAGTCGGTGATAGGAATACAGTCAGTGATTGGGGCACAGCCAGTGATGGGGTCACACACAGAGATGGGGATACGGTCAGTGAAGGGAATACTGTCAGTGATGGGGTCACCGTTAGTGATGGGGACACGGACAGTGGTTGGGACACAATCAGTGATGGGAATACAGTCAGTGATGGGGACACAGTCAGTGATGGGAATACAGTCAGTGATGGGGTCACAACCAGTGAGGGGAATACAGTCAGTGATGTGGACACATTCAGTGATGGGGACACCGTCAGTGATGGGAATAAAGTCAATAATGGGGATACAGTAAGTGATGGGAATACAGTCAGTGATTCGGTCACAGTCAGTGATGGGAATACAGCCAGTGATGGAGAGCAGTCAGTGATGGGGACACACACAGTGATGGGAATACAGTCAGTGATGGGGATACAGTCAGTGATGGGAATACAGTCAGTGATGGGGATACATTCAGTGATGGGGTCACAGAGAGTGATGGCAATACAGTCAGTGATGGGGACACAGCCAGTGATTCGGATGCAGTGAGTGATGGGAATACAGTCAGTGATGGGGACACAGTCGGTGATGGGGATACAGTCAGTGATGGGAATACAGTCAGTGATGAGGATGCAGTCGGTAATGGGAATACCATTAGTGATGGGGACACAGTCAGTGATAGGGATACAGTCAGTGATGGGAATACAGTCAGTGATGGGGTCACAGCCAGTGATGGGGACACAGTCAGTGATGGGAATACAGTCATTGATGGGGTCACAGTAAGTGATGGGAATACAGTCAGTGATGGGGACACAGTCAGTGATGGGGAAACAGTCAGTGATGTGGACATAGTTAGGGATGGGGCACAGTCAGTGATGGGAATACCTTCAGTGATGGGGACATAGTCAGTGATGGCGACACAGTGAGTGATGGGAATACAGTCAGTGATGGGGCACAGTCAGTGATGGGGACGCAGTGAGTGATGGGAACACAGTCAGTGATGGGGAGATAGTCAGGGATGGGGCAGAGTCAGTGATCGGGATACAGTCAGAGAGGGGGCACATTCAGTAATGGGACACAATCAGCGAAGGGAATACAGTCAGTGACGGGGGCACAGTCAGTGATGAGAATACAGTCAGTGATGCGGATAAA
>NW_025197821.1:5081-5301 GCF_004010195.1 Chiloscyllium plagiosum
GTCAGTGATGGGGATACAGTCAGTGATGGGAATACTGTCAGTGATGGGGACACCGTTAGTGATGGGGACACAGACAGTGATGGGGATACAGTCAGTGATGGGAATACAGTCAGTGATGGGGACAGAGTCAGCGATGGGGACAAAATCAGTGATTGGAATACAGTCAGTGATGGGGATACAGACAGTGATGGGGACACTGTCAGTGATGGGGATACAGTCA
>NW_025197822.1:0-624 GCF_004010195.1 Chiloscyllium plagiosum
CATCCAAATCATTTATGTAAATGACAAAAAGTATCGGGCCCAGCACTGATCCCTGTGGCACTCCACTAGTCACAGGCCTCCAGTCTGAAAAACAACCCTCCACCATCACCCTCTGTCTTCTACCTTTGAGCCAGTTCTGTATCAAAATGGCTAGTTCTCCCTGTATTCCATGAGATCTAATCTTGCTAATCAGTCTCCCATGGGGAACCTTGTTGATCGCCTTACTGAAGTCCATATAGATCACATCTACTGCTCTGCCCTCAATCTTCTTTGTTACTTCTTCAAAAAACTCAATCAAGTTTGTGAGACATTATTTCCCACGCACAAAGCCATGTTGACTATCACAAATCAGTCCTTGCCTTTCCAAATACATGTACATCCTGTCCCTCAGGATTCACTCCAACAACTTGCGCACCACCGAGGTCAGGCTCACCGGTCTATAGTTCCCTGGCTTGTCTTTACCACCCTTCTTAAACAGTGGCACCACGTTTGCTAACCTCCAATCTTCAGGCACCTCACCTGTGACTATCGATGATACAAATATCTCAGCAAGAGGCCCAGCAATCACTTCTTTAGCTTCCCACAGAGTTCTCGGGTACACCTGATCAGGTCCTGGGGATTTAT
>NW_025197822.1:4344-5302 GCF_004010195.1 Chiloscyllium plagiosum
CCACCTTACTAGTTTAAATCCTCCCAAGCAGTTCTAGCAAATTTCCCTGCCAGTATATTAGTCCCCTTCCAATTTAGGTGCAATCCGTCCTTCTTGTCCAAGTCACTTCTACCCCAAAAGAGATTCCAGTGATCCAAAAATGTGAATCCTTCTCCCATACACCAGCTCCTCAGCCATGCATTCATCTGCTCTATCCTCCTATTCCTGCCCTCACTAGCTCGTAGCACTGGGAGTAATCCAGAGATTGCTACCCTTGAGGACCTCCTTTTTAAATTTCTGCCTAACTCTCTGTAATCTCCCTTCAGAGTCTCAACCTTTTCCCTGCCTATATCGTTGGTTCCAATGTGGACAATGACCTCTTGCTGGCCCCTCTCCCCCGTGAGAACATTCTATCTTTAAAAGTATTGATCAGGTCAGTGCTGTGAATATGGTTAGATTTAGATTAGATTACAGTGTGGAAACAGGCCCTTCGGCCCAACAAGTCCACACCGACCCGCCGAAGCGAAACCCACCCCTACCCCTACATTTACCCCTTACCTAACACTACAGACAATTTAGTATGGCCAATTCACCTGACGCTGCACATCTTTGTGATGGTGGGACGAAACCGGAGCACCCGGAGGAAACCCATGCAGACACGGGGAGAACGTGCAAACTCCACACAGTCAGTCGCCTGAGGCGGGAATTGAACCCGGGTCTCTGGCGCTGTGAGGCAACAGTGCTAACCACTGTGCCACCGTGCCGCCCACCAATGAACGTAGAAACTAGGAGGAGGAATAAGCTGCTTAGATCCTTTAATAACATCATAGCTGATCTGATTACTTCACATTCCTGCCTACGTCTGATTACCTTTCAGCCTTTCGTTGCCAAGAATCTTCAACTCTGTTAAAAATACTCCAAGACTCTGCTTCCACTAATTTTTAAGGAATATAATTCCAAAGACTTCTAGTCACCTGAG
>NW_025197823.1:0-1186 GCF_004010195.1 Chiloscyllium plagiosum
GACAGGTGAATCAGGGATAATGGTGCAAGGAGAGGAAAGTGCAGCTGGAACCACAATGAGATGAGCCACGACTTTTTTTACTGGTTGAGTCGTGTCAAAGGGCCGAATGGCCCACTCGTGTCCCTCAGCCCTATGTTCTGATGTTCCTTTCAGCCCTTCGAACCTGCTACACAGGGGCCGATGAAGGCCACTCCGATGGTTAGGTGCAGTTTTGGAAATGTCCTTGGAAAAACCAGGCTGGGTCAGGAAGTGACACTCACCCCCAATCTCTGTTTCCAGGCTTCGTCTCCGCAACGTCTGCTCCAGATGTGGGTCATGTTACAGACCCAGATTTACTGTGAATACAGCCCCCATATCCCACCCAGCGTTAACTCAAACAAATCACCTGTTCACCCGAATGTAGCATTACACAACATAACTTCCGGGAAAATAACCAGTTACTTAGCAAAAGCATAACGTGTGAAATTAATAACTAGGAACAAGAGTAGGCCATTCGGCCTTCAAGATGCCCTGTCATTTAATGCGAACATGGCTGATCTACTCCAGGGCTCGACAACACTTTCTTGCCCACTCCTTTTATCCATCCACACCTCTCTGGGTTACGGAATTCCAGATATTCATTACCTTCTGAGAGAAGACATCACTTTGCATCTCAGATAGAAATCGATGTTCCATATTCGGTATCTATGTCCTCGAGTTCGAGACTCCACTCAGGAATGGTAACAACTTCTCAACATCTACCTTCTCAAGTCCCTTCTGTGTCTTGTATTTTTCAGCAGTGTCACTCGTCATTTATTTAAACCCCAATGAATAATCACCTCACCATTTTCGAGATTCTCAAATAACACAACCCTTTCATCCTTGGAAGACGGCTTATGAACCAACCTCGTTACTTGCTGCATCAGCATGCTGACTTTATGTTTCATTCACAGGAACACTCCAATCACTTTGTACTGTTCTTTTTCTGGAAGTCCTCTCCATTAAATAACAGCCTGCCTTTTGATTCTCAGTGTCATCCTCAAACTCGGATGTATATTGCACTCAGCTCCCTCCTTCAGACTATCAGTATAGAGTGTAAATAACTGATGCCATCTAACTGATAGCCGTGGTCCTCCAGCAGAAATACCTTTATCATGAAGATCCATTAATCCTGACTCTCCGATTTCTATATGTTAAGCAATCATTA
>NW_025197823.1:2099-5302 GCF_004010195.1 Chiloscyllium plagiosum
CTTGGCTATTCACCCTATCCATACCTCTCATGATTTTAGAAACTTCTATAATGTCACCACCCAACCTTCTAAACTGCGTCCAATACGAACTTCAACAACTGCAAATACTGCAAATTTGAAACTATAGTAAACATGACAGGTAAACAATACTCAGCCCAAACTTCATACTCTGATTTGTTTTTTCTCCCTATTACTATACTAAGGCAGCATGAAACGCTTACTAGTGCCAATAAGAATTCAAGCACCTGAAATCCTTTGTCTAAAGGAGGCGATGATCTCGGCAGTGAAAACGTATCTATGGCCATATCTTTATAATGCCACATAGTCAACATTCTCCCTCCTGGCCTCCCTATGACCTTGTATGATGGTGTCTTCTTTATTTTGCATTCAATAGAGAGAACCCCTTTCCCCATTCACACCTTAATTTAAACCCATTTTATATCATCTTCTCGTTCACCACTGCTAAAAGCCGGTTTATCCTTGCCACGCCCTCTTTTCCCTGTCACCTATCTCCCACCTCTGGCAAGTTTCCAAAGCTTTTCAGTTGTGAAGAAGTGTCACACTGGGCTTGAATTGTATAACGCCGTTTCCCTGTCTCTGCACATGCTGACAGACCTGCTGAGTTTCTCCAGAAATGAATAGGCACAGAACAAATTTTCACTAAAACAAATAACTATGGATACTGGTAATAAAAATACCAAAATTTCTTGAGAAACAGGGAGCTTTGCAGAGGGTCACTGGACCTGAAAGTTTAACACTGCATTCATTCCATAAGATGCTGCAACATCTTCAGCAATTTCTTCAGCAATTTCTGTTTTTGGACAATTTCCAAAGAAGTATGTCAAAGATGCTCAAACATTCTGTCCACCATGGAGAGCCGTACACTGGGAACTGAACAAGAACGCATGGTGCACAAGTTCCTTGACTCTTAAACTACACAAGTCTGGCATTATTGACACGAATCATGGTCTTAATCATGGTCAGGGAGAAAAACAGAGGGAAACACATTCACTTTAAATACAGAAATTGACATTGTGGAAGAGAAACGATTTAGATCTTTACTTTAAATGGATTGAGTTAAAGTAACAAATTAGACCAGGGAGAGGCCTTCAGTATAATGAGAATACGAAAATGCAAGTGTTATCGCATCAGAAACCAGGTTAGGTACAGAATAGAGGCCTGATGGGTGAATGGGTCTCGGTGTGAACTGGGGAACAGTCAGTAGAATTGAATTATAGATATTGCAACTCAAACTGGGTTATCATTTGATGCTGTAGATCACAGCAGCAGCAGAAACAGAATTGTATTCAACGACAATCTGTAGCATTATCCCCACGACAATTCATCAGTCTACCATTACCATCAAGCCAATCCATGGTTCAGTGATGATATGGCTGAACATGCCAGGGTCTAAATCACGTGGACCTAAACCTGTTGACAACCCATTAAAGCTACCACACTAAACTGATTAAATTCCGACCAGCAGAACTGTTGTCTGATGGAGACGGGAAATGATCCCAAGACTAACAGATCAGATCTAAACTCTGTCGTCCTGCCAAATCCAAACATAAATGTCGATGGATTATTAAACAATTTAATAGGAGGAGAGGACTCCACAAATATCCTCCTCATAAATATCGAAAAAAGTCAAGGATATGATGTCTGCACTATCCTCAGCCAGACGTGTTGAGTGGATGATCCACCTCACACTCATCATGATTCTCACAGAATCGCAGATGCCAGTCTTCAAGCAATTCGATTTGCTGTACGGTCATGAGGAAACAGCTGAATACTATAGATACGACAAGGGCAATGGGCCCTGACGCCATTCCTGCAATAGGACTGAAGACTTGTACTGGACAAGAAGCCGTGTCCCTGCGGAGCCTGTTTCATTCCAGTTCCAACTCTGACATCTCCATACTAATGTGGAAAATTACTTAGCTATATCCAGTCCCTGAATATACACACCCTCAGTCCCATCACGACAATCAAATTGCTGGGAAATATTTTTGACACAGCTGTCAAGTCGCACCGAAATAATAAGGTCAGTGTGGTTTCCGATAGATCCCCATGTGGAAATGGTGCTGTAGTGGATATGTCATGGGAATACGAATCCAGACCAGGCCAATTCTCTGGAAGCTGGTGGAAGTTAAACATAATTAATAAAATATCGAGACCTAAAATCTGGTGTCAGTAACAGTGATCTTGTGTCCAATGTTGATTGTAGACATCGATCTCCTTCAACAATGTACTTTCAGGATTTGAATCTCCCGTGTTTTCTGGTCTGGCCTAAAAGTGACTCGAGACGCACAGACATGGTCTTTGAATCGGCCAAGTGAGACACTCAATTGTATCAAACTACTCTGAGGTCTTAAAGGATGAAACCTGACAGGACACCCAGCATCAACCTCGTTATCAGAAAAGGGAATGGGAAACACAGTTCTGTTGACCCTGCATAGACATCCTTCCTAATATCCGAGAGCTTGTGACAACATTTACAGAACTTTCCCACAGACTGCACAGAAACATCGGGAGAGGAGGAGGTCATTCAGCACATGGAGCTTTCCCCATGCTATTTCATGTCCGAACATCTCCTCAGTGCAGTTTTCCCCACACAATGTTCATATCCCAAAATATGTTTAAACATCATGAAATATAGTGCCTTCGGCCCATCAATATATAGGGAGTTCTCTGATAATGCTTGTTTATTAAGTACGATTTGACTGCAATGCGATTCGTGAACCGTTTTCTATAAAGTGAACTATCATCCCTGCTTCCAATCTGTCACACCCTGTCAGAGTTTTATATATCTCACTGAGATCTGCATTAATTTTCCTAAAGCCCATGGAATACAGGCCGAGTCACCCCAAACTCTGCTCCCACAGCAAACCTGTCATCCCAGAGATCAGTCTGGTCACCCTTCACTGCACTCCCTCAATGTCAGGTTTGCCCTTTATTAGACAAGGACACCAAAACTGCACACAACACAGCACAATGTTCGAGATGGGGTCCCACCAAGGCCCTGTACAGTTGCAGTAAATGACCCTTACTGCTGTATTCTAAGTCCCCCTGAAATGAAGGTGAATAAACCATTTAGCTTCCTACCTGCTTTCTGCTTCTGCAATATTGTGTTCAGTGACTGGTGTACAAGGAGATCTAGATTTCTTTCGATGTTACAGCTCCCCACTTGCTGGGTCTCTGTA
>NW_025197824.1:0-3448 GCF_004010195.1 Chiloscyllium plagiosum
GGCCTCCAGAGATTCAGGCAATACGTCTGCAGATAAACCCTGTTTGTGTTCATTTCTGCATGGTTTTCAGGAACTTTCTATCGTTCTGGTCAATTAGGAGAATCCGTTAATAGTTTGAAGCATTGCCAATCATTTGGATGGCTTTTTGACACAATTTCTCAGAGAATGTCACCGTGTGTCAGAGAGTATCACAGTTGGTCAGAGAGTGTCGCAGTATGTCTCAGGGAGTCAGAGAGATACTGAAAGTGTTGCAGAGCGTATCAGAGAGTGTCACAGTGTCTCAGATTTTGTCACCGTTTGTCAGAGAGGGTCACAGTGTGTCTTGGAGAGAGTCAGAGAGAGTCAGAGAGGGTCACAGTGTGCCTTGGAGAGAGTCAGAGAGAGTCAGAGAGTCTGAAACACAGTGTGTTTCAGAGAGTGTCAGACAGTGTCACAGTTTGTCTCAGAGAGTGTCACAGTGTGTCACAGTCTGTCACAGAAGGCGACAGTAGATTTCCTAGTGAGTCAGACAGACTCAAAAAGTGTCACAGTCTTTCAGAGAGTGTGACAGTATGCCTCAGAGAGTGTCAGAGAGTGTCACAGTGTGTCATAGTGAGTTTTACAGTGTCTCTCCGAGAGTCCGGGAGAGTCAGAAAGTGTCACAGTCTGTCTCAGAGATTGTCACAGTGTCTCACCGTCTGTCAGAGAGTGTCACAGAGCGCTTCAGATGTGCTGGAAAGTGTCACAGTATGTCATAGATAGTGTCAGAGAGTGTCACAGAGTGTCTCAGAGAGTGTCAGAGAGTGTCACAGTGTGTCTCTGCCTATGTCAGAGAGTGTCACAGTGTGTTTCAGAGAATATCAGAGAGTGTCACAATGTGTCTCAGAGAGTGTCACAGTCTGTCACAGTCTCTCAGAGAGTGTTTCAGTGTATTACAGACTGTCAGAGAGTGTCACAGTGTACCTCTGAGAGAGTCAGAGAGTGTCACAGTGTGTTTCAGTGTATCACAGTCTGTCAGAGTGTCACAGTGTGTTTCAGTGTATTACAGTCTGTCAGAGAGTGTCACAGTGCGCCTCAGAGAGAGTCAGAGAGGGTCACAGTGTCTCTCAGTGAGTGTCACAGTGTGTCTCAGAGAGTCAGAGAGTGTCACAGTGTATCTCAGAGAGAGTCAGAGAGGGTCACAGTGTCTCTCAGTGAGTGTCACAGTGTGTCTCAGAGAGTGTCACAGTCTGTCACAGTCTCTCAGTGAGTGTCACAGTGTATCACAGACTGTCAGAGAGTGTCACAGTGTGCCTCTGAGAGAGTCAGAGAGTGTCACAGTGTGTTTCAGTGTATCACAGTCTTTCAGAGAGTGTCACAGTGTGTTTCAGTGTATCACAGTCTGTCGGAGAGTGTCACAGTGCGCCTCAGAGAGAGTCAGAGAGGGTCACAGTGTCTCTCAGTGAGTGTCACAGTGTGTCTCAGAGAGTCAGAGAGAGTCACAGTGTGTCTCAGAGAGAGTCAGAGAGGGTCACAGTGTCTCTCAGTGAGTGTCACAGTGTTTCTCAGAGAGTCAGAGAGGGTCACAGTGTGCCTTGGAGAGAGTCAGAGAGAGTCAGAGAGAGTCACAGTGTGTCTCAGAGAGTGTCACAGTGTGTCACAGTCCGTCAGAAAAGTTTGCAGTGTATTTCAGAGTTTGTCAGAGAGAATCAGAGCGTGGAACAATGTGTCATACTGTGTCTCAGAGAGGGTCAGCGTTTGTCTCAGAGAGGGTTACAGTCTGTGAGAGTGTCACAGTGTGTCTCAGAGTGTCAGAGACAGTCAGAACGTGTCACAGTCTGTCTCAGAGAGTGTCACAGTGTGTCACAGCCTGTCATAGTGTGTCAGAGAGAGTCAGAAAGTGTCATAGTGTGGCATACTGTGTCTCAGAGAGTGTCAGAGTGGGTCAGTGTTTGTCCCTGAGTGGGTCACAGTCTGTGAGAGAGTGTAATAGTGTGTCTCAGAGAGTGACAGAATGACTCATAAAGTATCACAGAGTGTCTCAGAGAGGGTCATAGAAAGTCATACAGTCTCATAGTCTGTCAGAGAGTGTCACAGTGTGTCTCAGTGAGTATCACAGTGCCCGAGAAGGTCACAGATGTCGTGCTGTGCCTCAGAGAGTGTCAGGGAGAGTCACAGAGTGTCACAGTCAGCCTCAGAGAGGGTCAGAGAGTGTCACAGTGTGTCACAGTCTGTCAGAGCGTGTCACAGTGTGCCGCAGAATGTGTCAGAGAGTTTCACAGTCTGTTAGGGAGTGTCACAGGGTGTTTTAGAGAGTGTCTCAGTCTGCCTCAGAGATTGTCAGAGAGAGTCAGAGAGTTTCAAAGTGTGTCTAAGAGAGAGCCACAGCGTGTCTCAGAGAGTCAGAGAGAGTCGGAACTTGTCACAGTCTGTCTCTGAGAGTGTCACAGTGTGTCACAGTCTGTCAGAGAAGGTTACAGTATTTTTCGAAGTGAGCCAAGAGAGTCAGAATTGTCACAGTGTGCCTCAGAGAGAGGCTAGAGGGAGACAGACAGTGTCACAGTATGTCATACTGTGCCTCACAGAGTGTCAGAGTGAATCAATGAGTGTCACAGTGCGTCTCAGAAAGAGTCAGAGAGTCAGAACAGATCAGAGAGTGTCACAGTGTGTCTCAAATAGTGTTACAGTGTGTCTCAGAGAGTGTCAGAGAGGGTCAGAGAGAGTCAGATTGTGTCACAGTCTGTCAGAGAGTGTCATAGTGTGCCTCAGATAGTGTCAGAGCGGGTCAGAGAGTAACACAGTGTGTCTCAGGGAGTCAGAGCGGGTCAGTGAGTAACACAGTGTGTCTCAGGGAGTCAGAGAGAGAGACAGAGAGTGTCACAGTGTCTCAGAGAGTGTTACAGTGTCTCAGAAAATATCACCCAGTGTCAGAGAGTGTCACCATCCGTCAGAGAGTGTCATTGTGTGTCATAGAAAGTGTCACAGTCTGTCAGAGAGTGTCATAGTGTGTCTCAGATAGTGTCAGAGTGGGTCAGAGAGTAACACAGTGTGTCTCAGGGAGTCAGAGAGAGACAGAGAGTGTCACAGTATGTCTCAGAGAGTGTCACAGTGTCTCAGAAAATGTCACCCAGTGTCAGAGAGTGTCATTGTGTGTCATAGAAAGTGTCACAGTCTGTCAGAGAGCGTTACCGGGTTTCTCAGAGAGTGTGAGGGAGGGTCACAGGGTATCTCAGAGTGTCAGAGAGAGACACAGTGTGCCTCAGAGAGAGTCAAAAAATGTCACAGTGTGTCTCAGTGTCAGAGAGGGACAGAGAGTGTCACAGTGTTTTCCGGAGTGTCAGAGAGTGTCACAGAGTGTCACAGTGTGCCTCAGAGAGTCAGAAAGTGTCACAGTGTGTTTCAGAGAGAGTCAGAAATTGTCACAGTGTGTCTACGTAAGTGTCAGAGAGAGTCATAGAGTGTCACAGTCTGTCAGAGAGTGTCACAGTGT
>NW_025197824.1:3773-5303 GCF_004010195.1 Chiloscyllium plagiosum
AAAGTGTCACAGTCTGTCTTTGAGAGTGTCTGAGTGTGTCACAGACGTTCAGAGAGTGTCATAGTGTGTCACAGAAATTGTCACAGTCTGTCAGAGCGTGAAACAGTGTGTCTCAGAGAGTGACAGAGTGAGTCAGAGAGTGTCACAGTGTGTCTAAGAGAGTGGCAGAGAAAGTCAAAGAATGTCACAATTTGTCACAACCTGTCAGAAAGTGTCACACTGTGTCGTGTTGTGCCTCAGAGAGTGCCAGAGAATGTCACATTCAGTCTCAGAGAGAGTCAGAGAGAATCAATATGTGTCTCAGAGAGTCAGAGAGTGTCACAGTGTTTCACAGTCTGTCACAGAGTGTCACAGTGTGTCTCAGAGAGTGTCACAGATTGTCACAGTGTGTCACTGTCTGTCACAGAGTGTCACAGTGTGTTTCAGAGAGTGTCACAGAGTGTCACAGTGTGTCACAGTCTGTCACAGAGTGTCACAGTGTCTCTCAGAGAGTGTCACAGAGTGTCACAGTGTGTTTCAGAGAGTGTCACAGTGTGTCACAGTCTGTCAGAGAGTGTAAACGTCTGTCTCAGATAGAAAAAGAGAGTGTCACAGTCTGTCAGAGAGTGTAACAGTCTGTCTCAGATAGAATAACAGAGTGTCACAGTCTCAAATTGTCAGAGAGTGTCAGAGTGTCCCAGTGTGTCTCAGCGAGTGTCAGAATGTGTCGCAGTGTGTCACAGTCGAACACAGCGTGTCACAGTGTGTTTGAGAGAGTGTCAGAGAGTGTCACAGTGTGTTTCACAGAGAGTCAGACAGTGTCACAGTCTGTCTCAGAGAGTGTCACAGTGTGTCACAGTCTGTCACAGAAGGCTACCGTAGATTTCCTAGTGAGTCACAGTCTGTCTTGGAGAGTGTCTCAGTGTGTCACAGTCTGTCAGAGCGTGTCAAAGTGTGCCTCAGAGAGTGTCAGAGAGAGTCAGAAAGTGTCAGAGTCTGTCTTTGAGAGTGTCTCAGTGTGTCACAGACGTTCAGAGAGTGTCATAGTGTGTCACAGAAATTGTCACAGTCTGTCAGTGTCAGTGTCAGTGTGTCTCAGAGAGAGTCAGAGAGGGTCACAGTGTCTCTCAGTGAGTGTCACAGTGTGCCTCAGAGAGAGTCAGAGAGTGTCACAGTGTGTTTCAGTGTATCACAGTCTGTCAGAGAGTGTCACAGTGCGCCTCAGAGAAAGTCAGAGAGGGTCACAGTGTCTCTCAGTGAGTGTCACAGTGTGTCTCAGAGAGTCAGAGAGTGTCACAGTGTGTCTCAGAGAGAGTCAGAGAGGGTCACAGCGTCTCTCACTGAGTGTCACAGTGTGTCTCAGAGAGTCAGAGAGAGTCAGAATGTGTCTACTTTTGTCTCAGAGAGTGTCAGACAGGATCAGAAATTGCCACAGTGTTTCTCAAAGTGTCAGAGAGTCAGAGAGAGTTACAGTGTGTCTCAGTGAGTGTCACAGTGTTTCTCGGAGAGTCAGGGAGAGTCGGAAAGTGTCACAGTCTCTCTGAATGATTG
>NW_025197825.1:0-3164 GCF_004010195.1 Chiloscyllium plagiosum
GTCAGTGTCTCAGTGTCTCACCGTGCGGTCAGTACCTCAGTGTCTCACTGTGCCGTCAGTGACTCAGTGTTTCACTGTGCGGTCAGTGTCTCACCGCGTGGTCAGTGCCTCAGTGTCTCACCGTGCGGTCAGTGTCTCAGTCTTTCACTGTGCGGTCAGTTCCTCAATGTCTCACCATGTGGTCCGTGTCTCAGTGTCTCACTGTGCGGTCAGTGTCTCAGTGTCTCACCGTGCGGTCAGTGCCTCAGTGTCTCACCGTGCAGTCCATGTCTCACTGTGTGGTCAGTGTCTCACCGTGCGGTCAGTGCCTCGGTGTCTCACCGTGTGGTCAGTGTCTCAGTGTCTCACCGTGTGGTCAGTGTCTCAGTGTTTCACTGTGCGGTCAGTGTCTCAGTGTCTCACCATGCGGTCAGTGTCTCAGTGTCTTACCATGTGGTCAGTGTCTCAGTGTTTCACTGTATGGTCAGTGTCTCAGTGTCTCCCCATGTTGACAGTGTCTCAGCAACTCACTGTGTGGTCAGTGTCTCAGTGTCGCCCCGTGTCACAGTGTCTCACCGTGCGGTCAGTGTCTCACCGTGCGGTCAGTGTCTCAATGTCTCACCGTGTGGTCCGTGTCTCCGTGTCTCACCGTGCAGTCAGTGCCTCAGTGTCTCATCGTGCGGTCAGTGTCTCATCATGCAGTCCGTGTCTCAGTGTCTCACTGTGTGGTCAGTGTCTCAGTGTCTCACAGTGCAGTCGTGTCTCAGTGTCTCACCGTGCGGTCAGTGTCTCAGTGTCTCACCATGTGGTCAGTGTCTCAGTGTTTCACTGTGCGGTCAGTGTCTCAGTGTCTCACCGTGTGGTCATTGCCTCAGTGTCTCACTGTGTGGTCAGTGTCGCAGTGTCTTACTGTGCGGTCCGTGTCTCAGTGTCTCACCGTGTGGTCCGTGTCTCAGTGTCTCACCGTGCGGTCCGTGTCTCACCGCGCAGTCATTTTCTCAGTGTCTCACCATGTGGCCAGTGTCTCAGTGTCTCACTGTGTGGTCAGTGTCTCATCATGCGGTCAGTGTCTCATCATGCGGTCAGTGTCCCAGTGTCTCACCGTGCGGTCAGTGTCTTAGGGTCTCCTTGTGCGGTCAGTGCCTCCGTGTCTCACTGTGCGGTCCGTGTCTCAGTGTCTCACCGTGCGGTCAGTGTCTCAGTGTCTCAATGTGCGGTGAGTGTCTCAGTTTCTCACTGTGCGGTCAGTGTCTTAGTGTCTCACCGTGCGGTCCATGTCTCACCGTGTGGTCAGTGTCTGAGTATCTCACCGTGCGGTCCGTGTGTCAGGGTTTCACCGTGTGGTCAGTGTCTCAGTGTCTCACCGTGTGGACCGTGTCTCAGCGTGTGGTCAGTGTCTCACCGTGCAGTCAGTGTCTCACCGTGTGGTCAGTGTCTCACCGTGCAGTCAGTGTCTCAGTGTCTCAATGTGTGGTCAGTGTCTCAGTGTCTCACCGTGTGGTCAGTGTCTCAGTGTCTCCCCGTGTGGTCAGTGTCTCACCATGCGGTCAGTGTCTGAGTGTCTCACCGTGTGGACCGTGTCTCACCATGCGGTCAGTGTCTGAGTGTCTCACCGTGCAGTCAGTGTCTCACCGTGTGGTCAGTGTCTCAGTGTCTCAATGTGTGGTCAGTGTCTCACTGTGTGGTCAGTGTCTCAGTGTCTCAATGTGTGGTCAGTGTCTCACCGTGCGGTCTGTGTCTCATTGTCTCAATGTGTGGTCAGGGTCTCGGTGCCTGACCATGTGGTCAGTGTCTCGGTGTTTCACTGTATGGTCAGTATCTCAGTGTCTCCCCGTGTGGACAGTGTCTCAGCGTCTCACTGTGTGGTCAGTGTCTCAGTGTCTCACCGTGCGGTCCGTGTCTCAGTATCTCACTATGTGGTCAGTGTCTCACCGTGCAGTCAGTGTCTCAATGTGTAGTCAGTGTCTCACCGTGCGGTCTGTGTCTCATTGTCTCACTGTGTGGTCAGTGTCTCAGTGTCTCACCATGTGGTCAGTGTCTCAGTGTCTCCCCGTGTGGTCAGTGTCTCACCATGCGGTCAGTGTCTCACCATGTGATCAGTGTCTCAGTGTCTCACCGTGTTGTCAGTGTCTCAGTGTCTCCCCGTGTCTCCGTGTCTCACCTTGCGGTCCGTGTGTCAGTGTCTCACCTTATGGTCCGTGTGTCAGTGTCTCAGCGTGCGGTCCGTGTGTCAGTGTCTCACCATGTGGTCAGTGTCTCGGTGTTTCACTGTATAGTCAGTGTTTCAGTGTCTCACCGTGTGGTCAGTGTCTCAGTGTCTCACCATGCGGTCAGTGTCTCAGTGTTTCACTGTATGGTCAGTGTCTCAGTGTCTCCCCGTGTGAACAGTGTGTCAGTGTCTCACCATGTGGTCAGTGTCTCGGTGTTTCACTGTGTGGTCAGTGTCTCAGCGTCTCACTGTGTGGTCAGTACCTCAGTGTCTCACCATGCGGTCAGTGTCTCGGTGTTTCACTGTGTGGTCAGTGTCTCAGTGTCTCACCGTGCGGTCCGTGTCTCAGTGTCTCACCGTGCGGTCAGTGTCTCAGTGTTTCGCTGTATAGTCAGTGTCTCAGTGTCTCCCCGTGTGGACAGTGTGTCAGTGTCTCACCATGTGGTCAGTGTCTCGGTGTTTCACTGTGTGGTCAGTGTCTCAGTGTCTCACCGTGCGGTCAGTGTCTCCGTGTCTCACCGTGCGGTCAGTGTCTCAGTGTTTCACTGTATGGTCAGTGTCTCAGTGTCTCCCCGTGTGGACAGTGTGTCAGTGTCTCACCATGTGGTCAGTGTCTCGGTGTTTCACTGTGTGGTCAGTGTCTCAGTGTCTCCCCGTGTCTCAGTGTCTCACCGTGTGGTCAGTGTCACACCGTGCGGTCAGTGCCTCACCGTGCGGTCAGTGTCTCAATTTCTCACAGTGTGGTCCGTGTCTCCGTGTCTCACCGTGCAGTCAGTGTCTCACCGTGTGGTCAGTGCTACAGTGTCTCAATTTCTCACAGTGTGGTCCGTGTCTCCGTGTCTCACCGTGCAGTCAGTGTCTCACCGTGTGGTCAGTGCCTCAGTGTGTCACCGTGTGGTCAGTGCCTCAGTGTCTCACTGTGCGGTCAGTGTGTCAGTGTCTCACCGTGTGGTCAGTGCCTCAGTGTCTCACTGTG
>NW_025197825.1:4363-5304 GCF_004010195.1 Chiloscyllium plagiosum
GTGTCTCACCGTGTGGTTAGTGTCTCAGTGTCTCACCGTGCGGTCAGTGTCTCCCTGTCTCACAGTGTGGACAGTGTCTCAGTGTCTCACTGCGCGGTCCGTGTCTCCCTGTGCGGTCAGTGCCTCAGTGTCTCACCGTGCGGTCCGTGTCTCACCATGCGTTCAGTGTCTCAGTGTCTCACCGTGCGGTCAGTGTCTCCGTGTCTCACCGTGTGGTCAGTGTCTCAATGTCTCACCGTGTGGTCCGTGTCTCAGTGTCTCACTGTGCGATCAGTGTCTCAGTGTCTCACAGTGCGGTCAGTGTCTCAGTGTCTCACCGTGCAGTCAGTGTCTCACCGTGTGGTCAGTGTCTCAGTGTCTCACAGTGCGGTCAGTGTCTCAGTGTCTCCCCGTGCGGTCAGTGTCTCGCCGTGCGGTCAGTGTCTCACCGTGCGGTCAGTGTCTCTGTGTTTCACTGTCTGGTCAGTGTCTCCCCGTCTCTCAGTGTCTCCCCCTGCCGTCAGTGTCTCAGTGCCTCACCGTGTGGTCAGTGTCTCAGTGTCTCCCCGTGTCTCCGTGTCTCACCGTGCAGTCAGTGTCTCACCGTGTGGTCAGTGCCTCAGTGTCTCACTGTGCGGTCAGAGTCTCAGTGTCTCACCATGCGTTGAGTGTCTCAGTGTCTCAGTGTCTCACCGTGTGGTCAGTGTCTCAGTGTTACACTGTGCAGTTAGTGTCTCAGTGTCTCACCGTGCGGTCAGTGTCTCAGTGTCTCCCCCTGCCGTCAGTGTCTCAGTGTCTCACCGTGTGGTGAGTGTCTCAGTGTCTCACCGGGCGGCCAGTGTCTCCCTTTCTCACAGTGTGGACAGTGTCTCAGTGTCTCACTGCGCAGTCCGTGTCTCACTGTGCGGTCAGTGCCTCAGTGTCTCACCGTGTGGTTAGTGTCTCAGTGTCTCACTGTGCGG
>NW_025197826.1:0-5304 GCF_004010195.1 Chiloscyllium plagiosum
CCCTAACTGCTGACTGTGTTAGATACATTAATATATTGGCTATGGGTGGGGGTGCTTTTAATCCTGGGATCTTGCTGTGTAACTTGCCCTTCAATATGCTCATGCTCCCCCCTGTCAGGTAATCTATTCTCTCTTTTGTCCCGAGGAACCTGCAACGTGAAGATCCAAAATGTTCAGGCCGAGGAAAGCCTTGGACAAGAACAACCACCAGAGGATGATCACGGGCTTGAGGCCTGGTCGACAGGCTGCACCCTGTGAGGGCCCACGTGAGTTGTGTTTTTACTTACCTCGAGGTTTTATCTCCTCTGGGGGACTCTGGGCTTTAGGGGCCTCTGGGTAACTGGCTCCTGTCAGATTAGGGTTCTGGTGGTTTTAAAACAGATTTGAAGCCTGGGGTTAAAGTATGTCCTTCCCCAGGATCTGAGCGGCAGGACTTCCTGAGGGGGAAATTAAAACCCAAATGATGTGACCCTCTCTAAAGACTTGCCATAATGTCAGAGTAATGAGAGTTATAGAGAAGCAGTTTGAGAAAATTCGACAGAGCTAGTGAGAGAAAGATTTGAAAAATTGAGAGAGCTGGGGAAACAGAAGGGGAGAAAGAGGGAGAGATATTTTGAGATTGTGAAATCATTGCAATGTTTGATTCTGGAGTGACAGGAAATAATTAAACTGAAGCAACATCACTGAGGGGAGAAATTATCAGAGTAATTAGCTGTTGCTGCATTGTTGCATGTGGGATCTTGCTGTGCACCAGCTGCCCCAATGCTATCACTGCAGGCAGTGAATGGTTTAATCAGCTAACCCATTATTTCAAAGTTTTTCCAAGGCTTTGGCATGAAAATTCCACTCATCGTCCAAAATGTTTGTGTTTGGATGTTGCTGAGAGATTGTCTGTGTCACTGAGAGAGGAAAGCCTGGGATCTTGCTGTGCTATCTCTCTGTAATGATTTTCCTCCTTTGCGTTTCAACTAATGCTGTCTCTTGCCTCCCAAGGAATCTCGCTGGCCACTTGAAGATTCAAAGAGAGAAACTTTGGGATCTGGAGATATTTGAACAAGAGCTTTCTCCAGAGAGAACACGGTCTTGAGGCCTGAGGCCTTGTCGACAGGCTTCACCCCGTGGGGGCCCACGTGAGTTGTGTGTTTATTTACCCCGAGGTTTAATCTCCTCTGGGGGACCCTGGGTTTTAGGGGCCTCTGGGTAACTGGCGCCTGTCAGACTGGGGCTCTGGTGTTTTTAAAATAGATTTGAAGCCTGGGGTTAAAGTAACCAGGGATTTTATACAAACACATCAATCCCCAGTGAGTGTCTGACAGACAGGACTCCCCAAGGAGGAAATTAAAACCTTAAATGAGAATCTCTATCCAAAGACTTATTCTAATATCAGAATAATGCTACTTGTGGGAGGGGATCTCTCAGTCTCTCTCTCTCTCTCTGTCCCTCTCTCACACCCTTTCCAGCTTCTTTTGTTGATTTTTCAAACAAATAAAACTGTCCCACACACAGCAATGTGACTCGTGGGTATTTGAAGTGAGGGAGAAGGAAATATTTTGCAGCACAAGGTGATTGTTTTTGAGACAAAGGGGTAAAAAAACAAAAGATGCAGACAGAGAGCGAGAGTGGGAAGGAGGGAGGGATAGAGGGATAAGATGTGTCTTTGTAGCTGGGCTGGGAAAGGGAGACAGGATCTGGGGGAGGGGGGAGAGAACGGGGCTCTCCAATATCCCATCACCGCTCAGCTCCAATCACTTCCTTCTAGAAAGTGCCATCCACAAAATTAAATCCTGGGATGGAGGAGGTGATTCTTTAAACAAGATTCCCAAAGAAATCCACAGCCTCCTATTGGATGTAAAGTGGGATTTGAGCACATTCTGGAGCACGAAGGGGACTACCCTGTGGCATCGCACTGTGCATCAATGGCCCATCCTGTGACTTGTTGCCATTTTAATGGGGAGGGGTGTGGAGGGCAGGATGTGGGATTCTAGGCAGAGACAGATAGACAGAGAGAACCACTATCAGAAACTGAATTTAGAAAGTGCTGGCATTATTGGGATCAGAGAACCATTATCAGAAACTGAATTTAGAAAGTGCTGGCATTATTGGGATCTTGCTGTGTGAAAATTACATGGGGGGGCGTTTTGCTTGTGGAGCGGTTGTTGTGAGGAGGGGTTGTTGCTGGGGATGGCACTAGTTCTGGCAGGGGGCAAAGAAGAGGAAATACCCCAGGTATGCCACACCCGCCTGCCTGTGGGATCTTGCTGTGCGCCCCTCAGCCTGCGGGTTGCCCCTGTCCACAGGGCCCGGGCTCCGTTTGCTGACAGTCTGATAGTGGATGGGGTGTATCATCCCTCCTTTCCCCAGCCCAGACCCCCCCACCTCTCCTCACCCTCGCCCCCACAATGTGATAGTGACGGGGCTAATGTCTACAGGACAGGGCGGGGAGATGGGAACACGCTTTAAATGGGAGGGAGGGAGGGGAGGGCATTTCATTTGTAGGGGGAGTGAAGAGACAGAGAGAGAAAGATACATCCATTCTCGAGAGCCGACTTTCATGCATTTCCAACGTTGGCAAGTGGTCCAAATTGTGATGGGAGCGAATGTGACAGCTCATACCGACTTTGACTCTCCGGGGCCAGGTACTCGGTCGGATTTGACCCGGCGGTTCTGCCGATGGTCTCGCCTTCGAGAGCGGACTGGCCCCCGTGTTCAGGCCGACTTTCATGCATTTCCAACGTTGGCAAGTGGTCCAAACTGAGAAGGGAGCGAACTTGACTGCTCGTACCGACTTTGAGACTTCGGGGCCGGCTAGCGCAGCCGGATTTGACCCGGCGGTTCTGCCGACGGTCTCGCCTTCGAGAGCGGACTGGCCCCCCGTGTTCAGGCCGATTTTCATGCATTTCCAACGTTGGCAAGTGGTCCAAATTGTGATGGGAGCGAATGTGACTGCTCATACCGACTTTGACTCTTCGGGGCCGGGTAGCCTGGTCGGATTTGACCCGGCGGTTCTGCCGATGGTCTCGCCCTCGAGGGCGGACCCTGCCCCGTGTTCAGTCCACATTTCCTGCATTTCGAACGGTGGGAAGCGGTACAAACTGTGATGGGAGCGAATGTGACTGCTCATACCGACTTTGAGTGCTCAGGGCCGGCTAGCGCAGCCGGATTTGAACTGGCGATGCCGCGGATGGTCTCGCCTTCGAGAGCGGACCGGCCGCCATGTTCAGGCCGAATTTTATGCATTTGGGCGGTGGCAAGGGGTCCAAATTGTGATGGGAGCGAATGTGACTGCTCATACCGACTTTGACTCTTCGGGGCCGGGTAGCCCGGCCGGATTTGACCCAGCGGTTCAGCCGACGGTCTCGCCTTCGAGAGCGGACCGGCCCCCGCGTTCAGGCCGACTTTCATGCATTTCGAACGTTGGCAAGTGGTCCAAACTGAGAAGGGAGCGAACTTGACTGCTCGTACCGACTTTGCGTGCTTGGTACCGGCTGGCGCAGCCGGATTTGACCCGGCGGTTCCGCCTTCGAGGGCGGACCCTGCCACCGTGTTCAGGCCGAGTTTCACGCATTTCCCACGGTGGGAAATCAGTAACCAGAAAAACTTAGAAAAATGCCCAAAAAGAAGAAATCAGTAACCAGAAAAACTTAGAAAAACGTTTGAAAATGAGAAATGAGTAACTAGAAAAACTTAGAAAAATGCCCGAAAATGAGAAATGAGTAACCAGAAAAACTTAGGAAAAAACACTTAGAAAAATTTTCAGCAAAGTGTGAAAAATATTCTAAGTGTCAGCGGAGGAAAGTGCCGAAGCATCGGGAAAGATTCACAAACTCGCGCCGAACATGTGTTCCGAAGTGCCGCAGGAACTGTGTGAATTGAGCCCGGCAAATAGCCAACTGTCATTTTGTGTCTGCAGCACGAAAACTTTAACTTTGTCTGTCGCGGAAGTCCCGAGCGGGAAAAATCCAAACGGTTTTGCGGGGATCGAGTTCCAGAGCGATGCAGTCAAATTTGAAATTCAGACCCATTCAGTGCCACTTGCATTTGTTACACAGTGAGGTTGGCGGGGTACCCGGAGATTTCTGGGAACACGATTTTTAGAACAAAATGGCGGCGCGGGACCTTTTTGAAAGGCATCCGAAAAACGGTTCCACGGGCATAGCACTCTAATGGCGGGTATGAGTGCATGCTGGAGAGCTCTTGGAAGTCGAATTTTTGACACTTTGTCAATTTTTTGACAGAATTGCCAAACTCTCCCTGTCTGTTCTAAGAGTCGGTCAGAGACCTGTGTGGAGGTCTCTTGACACGATTGGAGGGCGGGCAATCCCCACATTGACTCTGGCCGTCCCTCCACAGGCGCTCGTGTCGAAAATGAAGGCGAGAGACACGAGTGGACGGGTTCCCTTGGGTGCTGCCAGGAAGGATGCGGGCTGACCCTTGCCTGAGCACTCCCTAAAGCCTCTTACGTTTCGAGGGCCGGCCTCGCGCGCCACACGACCGGCTCTGGTAGTGGGTGGGCCGCTATGGTGAATAGGCTGGTCCTCCCCTGCCATCCGGCAAAGTGCGTCGGCTCTGCCGCCCTGCGGTGCTCGTCACCCAGGTTTCCAACCCGGACCTGCGAGCGTGGTGCGAGGGGTGACCTCGCTGTGGTCCACACCTCGATCGATCTGGTTCGGACCGTCCGGTGTGGGAGGTCCCTTGGTGGGCCGGCTTTCCTGTTAAAGGGGCCGGTACTCCAGGCCGAGTGGTTCTCGTCACCCAGGTTTCCAACCCGGACCTGCGAGCGTGGTGCGAGGGGCGACCTCGCTGCGGTCCACACCTCGATCAATCTGGTTCGGACTTTCCGGTGTGGGAGGACCCTTGACGGGCCGGCTTTCCTGTTAAAGGGGCCGGTGCTCCAGGCCAAGTGGTTCTTCCCCGTCGCTCCCGGGCGCGTCCACCGCAAAACGTCAGGATCCCACGGCAGGGAGTTGGCACCCCTCTGCCTCCGAAATGTACTTTCACCCAGTGACGTCGGTGAAGCCTTAGAAACCGCAGCTTTGCCGAGGCAGTGGTCCGAAATCGAGCGTTCGGGAGCGAGTCCCGGTACCATGCTTGCCCGCGCACTGCCCTCGCTCCTGGAGCGAGGCTTTATGTGGGGGGCTGTTGCCGTCTCTCTGTTTCCCTTGCGTGTCGGAATCCCATTTCTCTCAGCACCGTGGTTCCGAGGCAGTGAGAGGAGCCAGGGAGGTGGAGCTCCCACTCTCTCCTCTGAGCTCGCACACACGGCTGGTTTCAGCTGGCCTGTGCTCTCGCACCCTTTCATCCGCG
>NW_025197827.1:0-5304 GCF_004010195.1 Chiloscyllium plagiosum
AGTGGAAGGTGGAGTGGATAAATGGGAAGGAAGGTGGACAGATAGGACATTTCAAGAGGGCGGTACTGAACTAGAGGGTTAGACCTGGGATAAGGTGGTGGGAGGGAAGATGAGTAAATTGGTGAAATTCCATTGATACCGTGTGTTTGGAGGGTTCCTCGGTGGAAGATGATGCGTTCTTTCTCCAGACGAATGCTGGCTAGGAATTGGCAGTGGAGGAAGCCAAAAACGTGCATGTCCTTGTTGTAGTGGGAGGGAGAGTTGAAGTATTCAAGGACAGGGAAGTGGGGTTGTTGGGTGTGTGTGTCCGAGAGTGTTACCTGAACCGTTCTGCAAGTTGATGTCCTGTCTCCCCAATGGAGAGGAGACCAGGCGCAATGGACAGAGTAGATGTGGTGTTTGGATGCACAGGATGTTCTTTACCTTAGGTGCAAGGATCCTTTGGGGTCTTGAATGGAGGTGAGGAGGGAGTGTTGACACAGGTTTCATATCTCTTGTCGTGGCAAAGAAGGTGCCAGGAGTGGAAGGTGGCTGGGTGGGGGTGGGGGGGCGTGAACCTCACGAGGGAGTTGTGAAGGGAATGCTCTCTGCTGATATGGATGGGGAGGGAATTATACATCTCGTGGTGGGGTCTGACTGTTGGTGGCGGAAATGGCGGAGGTTGATGCGTTGTATCCTGTAGTTGGTGGGAAGGAAGGCGAGCACCAGAGGGGTTTTATCCTTGTTGTAGTTGGAAGGGTGTAGATCAAGGGCGGAGGTGCGGGAAGTTGCAGAGATGTGCTAGAGCACCCTCCTGCAGCCTAACCACCTCTTCAATGCTACCTGCCCCTCTATCTATCTTTGCACTGTTTGAAAATTTAGCCAGAATCCCCTTAGCTCCTTCATGTAAATCCTTAATGCATAAAGGGAAAAGTTGTGGCCCCAACATTGATTCTTGTGGAACACCACTTGTCCCTGACCGCCATCCTGAGAAGGACTTTTTTATCCCAACTCTCTGCTTTCTGTCAGATAGCCAGGCTACTATCCATGTTCGCACCTTGCCTCTAATACCATGGGCCCTTATCTTTCTCAATAGCCTCCTGTGTGGCACCTTGTCAAAGGATTCTTGAGGAGCAAGGGGATAACATCTATTGTTCTTCTTGGTTGAATCTGCTCGTTACTCCCTCAATGAATTTTAACTGGTTTGTCAAGCCTGACCTCCTCTTGCTGGAACCATGCTGACTCTGTCCTATTTTACCAAAGACCTCCAAGTATTCAGAAATCCCATCCTTCATGATGGATTCCAGGTTGTTACCCACAACTAATCAGTCTGTAATTTTCCATTTTCTGTTTAACTCCCTTATTAAATGGGATGTCTTGCTAGCAATTTTAGTCCAATGATTTTAGTCATTCCTGAAAGATTACCACTAACACTTGCACTACCTCTTCAGCTATCTCCCTTACAAGGCTGGCGTGTAGTCCGACTGGTCCAGGTGATTTATCCACATTCAGGCCATTAAGTTTTCTTTCTAACATGTTTTTTATTGATGATGGCCACCATACTCAGCTCTGCCCTCTCACTCTCTTCAACTTTTGTGAAATTATTCATGTCTTCCATCATGAAGACTGATGCAAAGTTCCTCATCCATTTATTTGTTTCCCACTACTCTCTCCAGCATCATTTTCCAGTATCCATTATTACTTTTACCTTTCTTTTGAACTTTATATATCGAAAAACCTCTTACAGTCTCCTTTATATAGCGAGTTCGCTTACCCCTATATTTAATCTCCTCCCTCGTTTTTTTGCCCTCTTTTGGTCTTTAAAAGTTTTCCAATTCTCTAGTTTCCCACTGGCCTACACCACATGATATGCATGGTATTTTGCTTGTATGCAATCCCTGACTTCCTTCGACAACCGTGGTTGCCTCATCCAATCCTGTATTCCTGATGAAGGGCTTTTGCCCGAAACGTCGATTGTACTGCTCCTCGGATGCTGCCTGAACTGCTGTGCTCTTCCAGCAACACTAATCCAGAATCATCCTCCCTCTACCATGCCTCTGTCCCTCAACATGAATCTCTGCAGTGTCTTCTGAATTAATCTTGGAGCTGAGGGACAGGTCTGTGTCGTTATTAGTGATAAAATTGGACAAGACATTCGGGGAGGCTCACGTCGACGCTGAGATAATCTGAAGAAATGTACCACACTGCAGGACAAGCCATCTCATAGACATTGCCCAAATTCCTTTTCTTGCGAACCACTGCCAATCTGATTTTCCCATTCCACCTGCATATTGAAACCCCCTATGGTCATTGTACTTTTCCTTTTCCCATGCATCTTTTCTATCTCCTGTTGTGTCTTGTCCGCCAGCTCTTGACGACTCTTTGGAGCACTGCAAAAGAATCCAACTGCGGCTGTCTTACCTTTGTGGTTCCTCAATTCTACCCATGCGGATTCTGCACCATCTGACCTTACGTCCTTCCTTTCTATTGATTTAATTTCATTTCGTATTAATAATGCAAATCCACCCCCTCTATCTGCCTATCTTTTCGATAGGATATATGTCCTTAAATATCCTGATCCCCTTGCAGCCACTTCTCCGTAATGCCCATCACTTCATACCTGCTAATTTCAATCTGCGCCACAAGCTCACTTACCCTATTCCTTACGCTGCATGCATTCAGTTATAACCCCTTCAGTCCTGTATTAACGGTCCAGCTTCTCATTGTCATTTGTTTGTCCAGTGTGCTTGAAGTTTGATGGTTAAACATTTCCAGATGCTTTATCCTATCACTGAGATTCTCTCGCCCTGTTTCTCACACAGTATCTAGACGGATACAAGTTGATGATGGCCCAGAATATTTCAATTAATCCACCTTCTCTCTGGAACCAATCTATTGGTCTTTTGGATTGTGCTTAGCTGTCAGCAATCCCGGCTCTGTGATGTCATTGGCAATAAATGATCTGGGATGACAGCAAGTATCAGCATGGTGCTCACAGGTTATGGCATCAGACAAAGGGCTTACAGTATCTGGCAGCTTCTAAATAACGTTTCTGTGTATTTCTCCTCATGCTGTCTCCTGATCTAACTTTACACTTATCTGACACCCCTTGCTCTCACTCATTCTGTCGCTCCGTTTTCTCTCCACTCTGTTTATATCACTTCACTTGCTTTCTCGCTGTTTCTTTCTCTCTCTTCCTCTCATTCTATCTCCGATCATTCTCTTTATTTTCAAGTTGTCAAGTTGGAGATCTCGTCGACGCATGGTGGGTTGAATGGCCTCCTTCTGTGCCGTAGGAATTCTGAATTCTCTGACCCACAATAAGCACTTTAGGTGCCTGTAGAGACAAGCTGGTCCAGTGAAGGACAGTGGACAATTAACCATTTTCTCTTCCTTTTTTCTGATATGCAGCAGCATCGAAATATTTGTTCAAACAAACAGACTCCTCACATTAAAATCAACAAACTTCAGACTGCCAGGTCCATTGTGTTCATTAACCTCTGCCTGCTTGCTTTTGGTCTTAGCTGTGCTGGTTTTAATCTCCAACTCCTCCTCATCACTGTACTTGTGGACTTCCTGCAGTGGTTTCCCACACCCCTCCCGCCGACCCCACCCACCGCCGCCAAACACTAGTTTAAACCCTCCTAAAAGACAATAGCAAACCTACCTGCCAGGAGATTGCGGCCAGTTCAGGTCCATCGCGTCATACTTGTGCATATCCTACTTACCCGGGAATCCCAAAGATCCACATATCAGAAGGGCTGCCCCCCCGCGCCCCCTTCCCCCGCCAGCTGATTGGCCATGTATTTCACTGTGCTACCTTCCTATTTCTAATATCATTCGCACGTGACATATTCTAGTGTCTCCAAAATTCAAATATCCTTTCAGCAGAACTCCAGCAAGGCCTTTTCTTTAAAGTGGATAGACGTGAAATTTAAAACTTAAGTGTGACCTCAGGAAAGTGGAGTCCACTGAATCAGTACAATGACCAGAGGAGCTGATATCTATCCCTGCCACTAAACCTGTTAGACAAGGTATACATATGGACCATATATTTGCAGAGTATCTAGTGCCAGGCAATGGGGTCTGGTGAGTCCCAGGAGTGGCACAAGGAAAGGTTGCGTGTAGTGACAATTGACTGAGGGACTAAAAGGGATGGAATGGGTATCCAGGGACACTGCACACACGCAAGTGGCTGGGCAAGATTCCTAAACACCCAGGGAACCCGCGAAGCACAGCTGCTTGTACAAATACCTGTCACATTTACTGAATTTCTCCGTCGAACAAAAGCAAAAAATACGGCAGATGGTCGAAATCCGAAACAAACACAGAGACATAATGTGGAGAGATGAAAGAGTTAATTTTCCAAATGCAGACATGGGAAGAATTTACAAAGTCCTCATAGACAGGGTCCAGAGGTTGAACCCGAGTTCCTAGCACTTTGAAGAAGCATTGCTGTGTCACCAAGCCGCCCAATAAAACTGGGAATAGTATAGTTAGAGACATAGTTACTGTTCTCTGTGACTGGAATTGAGAGCCCTGAAGGTTGTGTTGCCTACTTGGTGCTTGGGTTTGGGATATGTCATCTGGGCTGCACAAGAACTTGGAGTGGGCGGGGATTGATCCACTAGTCAGGGTCTGTGTAGTTACCAACGGCTGGACAAACAAATGACAATGAGAAGCGCGACGGGTAATACAGTCCAAAGATGTGCAGGTAAGGTGAATTGGCCACGCTAAATTGCCCGTAGTGTTAGGTAAGGGGTAAATGTAGGGGTATGGGTGGGTTTCGCTTTGGCGGGTCAGTATGGACTTGTTGGGCCGAAGGGCCTGTTTCCACACTGTAATGTAATCTAATCGTAATCTATTATATTGGAATGCATGCAAGGAATAAGGTAAATATGCTTGTGACTCATTCACAAATTGCCAGGTACGACATGGTGGGCATTACAGTGATATCGCTGCAGGAGGATCAGGATTAGGAGCTAAATATTCAAGGATATTCATCCTGTCGAAAAGATAGGCGGGTGGGCAGAGAGATAGAGTTGTATCATTAATAAGAATGGAATTGAATCAATAATCAATGATAAGAAATGAAGTAATATCAGATGGTGTAGAATCTGTCGGGTAGAATTGAAGAATCAAAATGGAGAAAAAATGCAATTGGAGTCGTATACAGGGAGTGGGGTGCAAGATACACCAGGAGCAAGAAATATCTGCAGGAAAGACAAAATTACAGTGATCATATGGGATTTCATTATGCAAGTGGACTGGAAATTCAGATGGTAGTGGTTTGCAAGAAAATAAGTTTGTGGAATGTCTATGAGA